>NC_092243.1:73119469-73166969 GCF_036320965.1 Panulirus ornatus | reverse complement strand
GGCTGTATTTAATGTGGCATAGCGAATTTGGTATGTAATATCTATATCTGTATCTATCTATCTATCTATCTATCTATCTATCTATATAGATAGATATATAGATTTATAAGTATGTATATGTGCGTGTGTGGACGTGTATGTATATACATGTGTATGTGGGCGGGTTGGGCTATTCTTTCGTCTGTTTCCTTGCGCTACCTCGCTAACGCGGGAGACAGCGACAAAGTATAATGATAAAATAATAATATATATATATATATATATATATATATATATATATATATATATATATATATATATGGGGATAGGGGACAAAGAATACTTCCCACGTATTCCCTGCGTGTCGTAAAAGGCGACTAAAAGGGGAGGGAGCGGGGGGCTGGAAATCCTCCTCTCTCGTTTTTTTTTTTTTTTTTTTTTTTTTTTTTTTTTTTTTAACTTTCCAAAAGAAGGAACAGAGAATTGGGCCAGGTGAGGGTATTCCCGCAAAGGCCCAGTCCTCTGTTCTTAACGCTACCTCGCTAATGCGGGAAATGGCGAACAGTTTGAAAAAAAAAAAGAAAATATATATATAGTGATTTGATTGATAATGAACGCACTAACTGTGGTAATTAGTCGATTAATGAGGTCTCCTGTGTATTGAAGGTCATTAATTAGCTTATGCAATTGTTTGTTTGCCATCATCGTAGACGCAATGCTTGGTAAGTATGGATGGGTTCCGATCCTAGCGCGTGCAACGCCTGCATGATAATGATAATGATGATGATGATGATGATGGTGAACAGTGAGGTAGATGGACGGGAGAGCGGATGATAGATAGACAGTGAATGGGAGGGTGGGGGAGGCGATAGATGGAGTGTGTGGATGAGGAGACAGATGGTAATCGAGGAGTGAGTCTAATGGTTTTGTGGACAAGGGAAGGGAAAGGAGACAGGAATGGAAACTAAATGTAGACTAGATTTGGTAAACTCAATGAAGCAGTATAGACGAGATAGGAATGTACACCATGAAGTAAACTGCAGGTAAACTGCATTTAACAGAGGAGACAACAAAGTATACGTGAAATTGAGTTTTCGTAAACTCCCTGAAATACGAGAGAGGAGACTGGAATGTAAACCATGAAGTAGATTGTAGGTAAACTCCATGAAAGACGAAAGAGGAGACGGTAGAGTAAACCAGACATGAAATTGAGCTCTGGTAAACTCCATGAAATAGGAGAGAGGAGACAGGATTGTGAACCAGACATGAAATGAACCCTGGGTAAACTCCATGAAAGACGCGAGAGAGAGAGAGAGAGAGAGAGAGAGAGAGAGAGAGAGAGAGAGAGAGAGAGAGAGAGAGAGAGAGAGAACCGCCAAACTGTTAGCACAGCGAGAGTGTGGTGGGGTGTGAGACGCCCCCTTCCGCCACGCACCACCACCTTGCCAGGCCTATGACAACACTGCCTCCCCACCTACCTACTTACCTACCTACCCATCTGCCTACTTACCTACCAACCCACCTACCTACTTACCTAGCTACTCTCCTACCTACTTACCTACCCATCTGCCTACTTACCTACCAACTTACCTACTTACCTAGCTACCCACCTACTTACTTACCTACCCACCTATCTACTTACCTACCCTCCTACCTATTTACCCATCTACCTACTTACCTATCAACCCTGTTGCATTATTCCCGACCCCCTAGACACACACACACACACACACACACACACACACACACAGTCCTCGCCACAAGGCCTTGTGTGTGTGTGTGTGTGTGTGTGTGTGTGTGTGTGTAGCCTGGCCACCACCAACACCACGCTCAGCAGTTAACAATCCCTCTTCATCTGCGCATATCAATGGCGGACCATCCCGGAACGACTTGCCTGTTTAGAACCCTTTCTAAAGGTACTTGAGCATTCCAACCCGCCGTGTGACCCCAACACACACACACACACACACACACACACGGATACTGAGAATGGCTTCGTCCACGTGCAGTTTACAGCCTCATCTCTCTCTCTCTCTCTCTCTCTCTCTCTCTCTCTCTCTCTCTCTCTCTCTCTCTCTCTCTCTCTCCCTTCTGCAGGGTTGTTTGGGAGGGAAGGGTTTGGTTGGAGACCCTCCCTGATCTCGTAAGACGATGCCCACATGAGGTTTGTGATGGCTGTATTGATAGCCAGACAGGCAGACAGATAGTTATGTATATAGATAGATAGATAGATAAAAAGATAGATAGATGGATGAATGAAGGGATAGATAGATTATTTGATTGATGGATGGCTAGAGGGGGAGAGAGATTATGTGAATCGTGTATGACTTTGAGAAGGTGGTGGACATAGCAGAGTTGAATGTGTGGTCATGATGGTGGGAGAAACTCACACAGCAAATGTTACCAAGTTTGACCTGAATTCATAAGATGGCGAGGAGGACCACAGATGCTGACGAGATCAAGTGTGAAGAAGAAGAAGAAGGAGACGAAGAAGAAGACAAAGAAGAAGATAAAGAAGAAGAAGAAGAAGACGAAGAAGAAGAAGACAAAAAAGAAGAAGAAACATAGAAGAAGAAGAAGAAGAAGAAGAAGAAGAAGAAGGAACGTAGAAGAAGAAGAAGAAGAAGAAGAAGAAGAAGAAGAAGAAGAAGAAGAAGGAACGTAGAAGAAGAAGAAGAAGAAGAAGAAGAAGAAACGTAGAAGAAGAAGAAGAAGAAGAAGAAACGTAGAAGAAGAAGAAGAAGAAGAAGAAACGTAGAAGAAGAAACGTAGAAGAAGAAGAAGAAGAAGAAGAAACGTAGAAGAAGAAGAAGAAGAAGAAGAAACGTAGAAGAAGAAGAAGAAGAAGAAACGTAGAAGAAGAAGAAGAAGAAGAAGAAGAAGAAGAAGAAACGTAGAAGAAGAAGAAGAAGAAGAAGAAGAAGAAGGAGAAGAAGAAGAAGAAGAAGAAAGTCTGACTGGAAAGACTTGAGCAAAGTTTGGAAAACATGATCACAAGGAGAAAGACGTTATGTTTAGAATGATAACAGACAGACACACAGACCTGGCTGGTTACATAGATAAATTCAGATAAGATGGCTGGGGTTACGTCTGTTGACGTCTCGTATATCTAAATCTTGATCCTGTATGTATATATATATATATATATATATATATATATATATATGTGTGTGTGTGTGTGTGTGTGTGTGATATGGGAGAACGACCCTGAGGAGGTCGTAAGGCAGAGGAGAGAGAGAGAGAGAGAGAGAGAGAGAGAGAGAGAGAGAGAGAGAGAGAGAGAGAGAGAGAGAGAGAGAGAGAAGGGGGGGGGGGAGTGCGTGAGTGGGTTGTGAGGGTGGGGATGGGTAGGGAGGGAGGGGAGAGGTCTGAGTGTGTGTGGGGTGTGGGAGAGGTCTGGGTGTAGTGGGGTGGGGTGGGCGGGGGAGAGATCTTATTAATCTCTATGACAGGTTGTTAGGGTCCACGACACGCCCCAGCCCGTCATCCGACACCCCCATCCCCCCCTGGTGGTGGTGGTGGTCTCCCTGGCTGTTCGTATACGCCAGAGGGCAATCAGTAAGTGCGGGGTTAGAGAGTCAGTCAGTAAGTGTGGGGGGGGGGGGGCGGAAGAGGGTCAGTCAGTCAGGCAGTGTGGGGTTTAGTCAGTCAGTGTGGGGGGCCAGAGGATCGGTCAATCAGTCAGTCAGTCAGTCAGTGTGGGGGGCCAGAGGGTCAGTCAATCAGTCAGTCAGTGTGGGGGGCCAGAGGATCAGTCAGTCAGTCAGTCAGTGTGGGGGGCCAGAGGATCAGTCAGTCAGTCAGTCAGTGTGGGGGGCCAGAGGATCAGTCAATCAGTCAGTCAGTGTGGGGGGGCCAGAGGATCAGTCAGTCAGTCAGTCAGTGTGGGGGGCCAGAGGATCAGTCAGTCAGTCAGTCAGTGTGGGGGGCCAGAGGATCGGTCAATCAGTCAGTCAGTCAGTCAGTGTGGGGGGCCAGAGGGTCAGTCAGTGTGGGGGTCCCGTTTTCTTTCGTGCCGTGTTCTCTGGCCGGTCATGGCTGCCATGTTTGTTGACATTATGACTGCCATTCATCCCTCTCTGGGTTTGGCCTCACTGTTGTCAAGGCTGGGGTCTCCTGTTGGCAGACCACTGTTGTCAAGGCTGGGGTCTCCTGTTGGCAGACCACTGTTGTCAAGGCTGGGGTCTCCTGTTGGCAGACCACTGTTGTCAAGGCTGGGGTCTCCTGTTGGCAGACCACTGTTGTCAAGGCTGGGGTCTCCTGTTGGCAGACCACTGTTGTCAAGGCTGGGGTCTCCTGTTGGCAGACCACTGTTGTCAAGGCTGGGGTCTCCTGTTGGCAGACCACTGTTGTCAAGGCTGGGGTCTCCTGTTGGCAGACCACTGTTGTCAAGGCTGGGGTCTCCTGTTGGCAGACCACTGTTGTCAAGGCTGGGGTCTCCTGTTGGCAGACCACTGTTGTCAAGGCTGGGGTCTCCTGTTGGCAGACCACTGTTGTCAAGGCTGGGGTCTCCTGTTGGCAGACCACTGTTGTCAAGGCTGGGGTCTCCTGTTGGCAGACCACTGTTGTCAAGGCTGGGGTCTCCTGTTGGCAGACCACTGTTGTCAAGGCTGGGGTCTCCTGTTGGCAGACCACTGTTGTCAAGGCTGGGGTCTCCTGTTGGCAGACCACTGTTGTCATGGCTGGGGTCTCCTGTTGGCAGACCACTGTTGTCAAGGCTGGGGTCTCCTGTTGGCAGACCACTGTTGTCAAGGCTGGGGTCTCCTGTTGGCAGACCACTGTTGTCAAGGCTGGGGTCTTCTGTTGGCAGACCACTGTTGTCAAGGCTGGGGTCTCCTGTTGGCAGACCACTGTTGTCAAGGCTGGGGTCTCCTGTTGGCAGACCACTGTTGTCAAGGCTGGGGTCTCTGTTGGCAGACCACTGTTGTCAAGGCTGGGGTCTCCTGTTGGCAGACCACTGTTTCAAGGCTGGGGTCTCCTGTTGGCAGACCACTGTTGTCAAGGCTGGGGTCTCCTGTTGGCAGACCACTGTTGTCAAGGCTGGGGTCTCCTGTTGGCAGACCACTGTTGTCAAGGCTGGGGTCTTCTGTTGGCAGACCACTGTTGTCAAGGCTGGGGTCTCCTGTTGGCAGACCACTGTTGTCAAGGCTGGGGTCTCCTGTTGGCAGACCACTGTTGTCAAGGCTGGGGTCTCCTGTTGGCAGACCACTGTTGTCAAGGCTGGGGTCTCCTGTTGGCAGACCACTGTTGTCAAGGCTGGGGTCTTCTGTTGGCAGACCACTGTTGTCAAGGCTGGGGTCTCCTGTTGGCAGACCACTGTTGTCAAGGCTGGGGTCTCCTGTTGGCAGACCACTGTTGTCAAGGCTGGGGTCTTCTGTTGGCAGACCACTGTTGTCAAGGCTGGGGTCTCCTGTTGGCAGACCACTGTTGTCAAGGCTGGGGTCTCCTGTTGGCAGACCACTGTTGTCAAGGCTGGGGTCTCCTGTTGGCAGACCACTGTTGTCAAGGCTGCGGTCTCCTGTTGGCAGACCACTGTTGTCAAGGCTGCGGTCTCCTGTTGGCAGACCACCTGTTCATTCCTAGCTGTCATAACCACAGCTAAAATGTACGACCTCATCTGTACAGTTCATATTCCAGTTATATATATATATATATATATATATATATATATATATATATATATATATATATATATATATATATATATTAGACCTACGTAGAGAGGAGGATGTCAGTGTGTGGGTAGTGCATGAAGGGCATAAGCCAATCTTTCTGCTCTCTCAGTGGGTTATTATTACAACAGTTGTATCAGAGACGGGGCTTGGCAGTCGTCATCTCCCTGCGTATCCTCTCTCTCTCTCTCTCTCTCTCTCTCTCTCTCTCTCTCTCTCTCTCTCTCTCTCTCTCTCTCTCTCTCTCTCTCAGTGGCAGATACACAGGAGAGCAACACCCACCCGATCTCTTCCAATCAAACCTACCCCTCCCCCCTCGTGTGTGTGTGTGTGTGTGTGTGTGTGTGTGTGTGTGTGTGTGTGTGTAATGATACGAAGAAGAATATAAATAACCACTTCCCTCCATAGTGGGAGGCAGAAGACAGACAAGAGGACACCCCTCACCCACCCCCCCGCTACCCAATCCCTCCCGAGCTGTGGCACAGACCACCGCGTGAGAGAGAGAGAGAGAGAGAGAGAGAGAGAGAGAGAGAGAGAGAGAGAGAGAGAGAGAGAGAGAGAGAGAGAGAGCGCAGCTGTAGTGCCGGAGTATCCTACGCCCACTGCTTGTTGAGGGAGATTTTTTCAGTTCCCTCGTCACATTAACAGGAGGGCAGATCTCCTCCTCCTCCTCCTCTGTTCTTGTTCATGAGAACAGATGATCCGTTCTCTTTGTGTCTTGTCACTTTCTGAATTTGTCCATACGTTTTTGTGTTTGCTTGTTTTGTTTATCGTCTCTGTCCATGATTTGATAAATGGATTCATCGATTTATTTCGATTTATATCTTTGTATATTGTTTGGTCAGGTAGGTTGAACCATGTTGTTCTTTGACGGGTAATATCTGTTCTTGTGGTGTGGTGTGGAGGGCGAGGAGTGTAGTAAGAGTGGACCGGCGCTGGCTGTGGTTGCTGTGGTGGAGCCGGTGGTGGTGGTTTGAGAGGATGGGTGGTTATCTGAGTGAGTGGTGTGTGGTGTAGTTGGTGGTGTGGTAATTTGCCTTGTTAAATGGATAATTGATTGTTAAGTCTTTCCCGTTGCGGTAAATCGTAGATCTTGTGTGTGTGTGTGTGTGTGTGTGTGTGGTGGTCGGGAGAGCCTTGTGGTGGTGGCTGTGGTGTTTGCCGCTGGTTGGCAGCGTGTTAATCTGATAATGTGGCGGTATTTATGTAAGTGTGGCAGTGTGGTAATATACAGGAGACGCAGGAGCTTGCCATGTGTGTGTGGGTGAGTTGGTGGTCGCTGGGTGTGGTGGTCGCTGAGTGTGGTGATCGCTGGGTGTGGTGGCAGCTGGGTGTGGTGGTCGCTGTGTGTGGTGGTCGTTGGGCGTGGTGATCGCTGTATGTGGTGGTCGCTGGGTGTGGTGGCTTCGTCAAGCGACGCAGTTTAGTTCGCTGGCCACTTCGATGTCCAAGAGGCGCCAGGGCCAGGACCCTCCTGACGGTGATGGGGGGGTGGTGACCTCCTCCTCCACCACCCAGGTCCTCTCTCTCTCTCTCTCTCTCTCTCTCTCTCTCTCTCTCTCTCTCTCTCTCTCCCCCTTGGCACCCTTCTGCCACCACTATCTTCACCCACCACGATTGGCAACCAGTTCCTTTTAGGCGGAAATAGCCCTAATGTGTGTGCACGATTATGTATCTTCTTGATGTAAATATATATATATATATATATATATATATATATATATATATATATATATATATATATATATATATATATATATATACTAGAGGGTTGGGGTGGGGGATGGGGTGTTGGGGTTGGGGGGTTGTGTTGTCCCCATGTCGGGCCATACGGGGTATAGCTGGAGGGAGGGAGAGGATGGTTGTCCCACAGCTAAAAGGGACCCGTCCTAGCTGAAGCTAAGCGTGGGATGGAGGTCACACTGTGAGGGGGGTGAAGGGGGGAAAGATAATAACAGGTTGTGTGAAGATGCTTCGCCGTCTTGCATAGCTTTAGTAAGGGGTGGGTGAGGGGGTTGTGTGTGTGTGTGTGAGGGCATGGGATGGGAGAGAGAGAGAGAGAGAGAGAGAGAGAGAGAGAGAGAGAGAGAGAGAGAGAGAGAGAGAGAGAGGAGCAATTAAACACGACCCCAGACTCTGGGGGTCATGATACGCCATGAGTGTTGTTGTTTGGCTCGGTATAACCCCAGCAGATGTCCCTCCCCCTCCCCCTCCTCCCCCTTCTCATATATGTACGTGAATATGTGTTTTAGCAGACCTCAGGGGGTCGTCGCCCCCCCCCCCCCTCCCCTCAGCTCTGGCTCAAAATCCTGCAGGTCATATGTGTACAGTACGAGCCTGGTGCCAAGCCACGTATGTTACATACATACTAACATACCCCATCGGTCAGGAGGTATACGTATGTATCCCGTATATTCCATGTATGGAACACGTCGCCGTGGTAGGTAGCCACGCCTTGACCTGTGATGGAACACACGATCTTGCCTTTGTCCACCCCCACCCCTCAACACCCCAGCCCCGCCCCAGAGGGATGGGTGTATCAGGTCATACTTGTGTTGAAACGTGTGTGTGTGTGTGTGTGCGTGTGTGTGTGTGTGTGTGTGTGTGTGTGTGTGCCAGGTCGTATGGCACCTAAACCCCTTACTGTTGTCGTAATTCCGGTAGGATGGGGTCATGGTTTTACGCTCACTTTTTTTTTTTTTGGCATTGTTACGTTGGCACTTTATATATATATACACATCTCTGCCTGTTTAGACGTAGCGTCAGAAGTGTTTACGTCGATGTACGCGTCGTGAGACCTGCTGTTGCCCTTCTGGTGCAGTACGATGTGTGCGTCGTGGGATTTACGTCGTGGGAGTTTTTTTTTTTTTTTTTGTAAGATGAAGGAATAGCAGGACGTGCGTCTTTTAGGGTGTCTAACGACTCTTTAACGACGATACGACCGCATAGGTGATGGAAGGGTCGTAGCGTCGTGCTCAAGGGTAACGTACCGTCGTGCTCGAGGGTAACGTACCGTCGTGCTCGAGGGTAACGTATTGTCGTGCTCGAGGGTAATGTACCGTCGTGCTCGAGGGTAACGTACCGTCGTGTTCAAGGGTAACGTACGTACCGTCGTGCTCGAGGGTAACGTACCGTCGTGTTCAAGGGTAACGTACGTACCGTCGTGCTGGAGGGTAACGTACGTACCGTCGTGCTCGAGGGTAACGTACCGTCGTGCTGGAGGGTAACGTACGTACCGTCGTGCTCGAGGGTAACGTACCATCGTGCTCAAGGGTAACGTACCGTCGTGTTCAAGGGTAACGTACGTACCGTCGTGTTCAAGGGTAACGTACGTACCGTCGTGCTCGAGGGTAACGTACGTACCGTCGTGCTCGAGGGTAACGTACCGTCGTGCTCGAGGGTAACGTACGTACCGTCGTGCTCGAGGGTAACGTACGTACCGTCGTGCTCGAGGGTAACGTACCATCGTGCTCAAGGGTAACGTACCGTCGTGTTCAAGGGTAACGTACGTACCGTCGTGTTCAAGGGTAACGTACCGTCGTGCTCGAGGGTAACGTACGTACCGTCGTGCTCGAGGGTAACGTACGTACCGTCGTGCTCGAGGGTAACGTACCGTCGTGCTCGAGGGGCAGTGGTGGTTCTGCCACCGCCATGAGAGAGGTGGGTGGTGGACGACATACCGAAGTACTTCCAGGCCCCTGTGGGAGACGGTGACCCGGGCAATGGTAATTTGTGTGATTAGTGGAATGCCAAATGATCGGTGGGGGGGGGGGGGGGAGGAAATGCTAATTGAGTCATTAGGGAGGAGGGGAGGGGGGGGGAGAGATTGCTAATTGAGGTCGCCCCCAGCTTGAGAGGTCATTACTCAAGGATACGAATTAAGGAATGCTAGCTGGGAGGTGGGTTAGGTTAGTTCCAGTTAGGGGTGCTTGTTTTAAGATCTGCTTGTGAGAGGAACGAGGCCTGTTTGGTGGGGGGTGGCGCGGCGGGGTGGGGGAATGGCCCCTGTCAGATGAGGTCGGTCTACATAGCATTTGTGTGAGGTGTGTCTCCTGTGTTCCACCTCATTCCAGAGACCACGGTGGTTTAGTGGAGACACTTTGGGGTCCTTGGTCTGAGGGTTACGAACCACCCGCGGGGGGGGGGAGGGGGGAGGAAGGCAAGCAGGCAGCCTTCTGCAGGATTAAACCAATGACTAGGAGAGAGAGAGAGAGAGAGAGAGAGAGAGAGAGAGGCTTGGGCCTGAGTAGGAGCCGAGTTGAAAAATAGAAACACACACCTCCCTTCCCCACCCACCCTCTCCTGCCAAGACCATAGGCGTAGACAGACGGGTAGGGGGGTCTGTGTACCGCCAGCCAGCCCCCCCCCCCCTCCCTCTGGTGTAGGCCTACCCAGACGTACAGTGATGATTAATGAAGGCGATGACGAATCTGGGGGAGAGAGAGGGAGGGAGGCAGGGGTCGGGGATGACTGTAGCACGGCGTGTTGGTCAGGGTGTGTGTGTGTGTGTGTGGAGAAGGGTGGGCCGGGGCGTCCAGCCAATCCGTTCTCCAGGCAGTTGTGTGATGTGAAGCACCAATTTAGGGACATCAAATGAAGGGGTGTTTAATTTCAGACGCACCATGTGAAAAGGGAGCGAGTTTGAACCCTCGCTGATCAGTGGGTTTTTACCGTGGTGTCTGTGGGTCGTACCGTCGTGCTCGAGGGTCACGTACCGTCGTCCTCAAGGGTAACGTACCGTCGTCCTCAAGGGTAATGTACCGTCGTCCTCAAGGGTAACGTACCGTCGTCCTCGAGGGTCACGTACCCTCGTGCTCAAGGGTAACGTACCGTCGTGCTCGAGGGTAACGTACCGTCGTCCTCAAGGGTAACGTACCGTCGTGCTCGAGGGAAACGTACCGTCGTGCTCGAGGGTAACGTACCGTCGTCCTCGAGGGTCACGTACCGTCGTGCTCAAGGGTAACGTACCGTCGTCCTCGAGGGTCACGTACCGTCGTGCTCAAAGGTAACGTACCGTCGTCTTCGAGGGTAACGTACCGTCGTGCTCGAGGGTCACGTACCGTCGTCCTCGAGGGTCACGTACCGTCGTGCTCAAGGGTAACGTACCGTCGTCCTCGAGGGTCACGTACCGTCGTGCTCAAGGGTAACGTACCGTCGTCCTCGAGCGTCACGTACCGTCGTGCTCAAGGGTAACGTACCGTCGTGCTCGAGGGTCGTACCGTCGTAACCATGGTCGTACCGTCGTCCTCAAGGGTAACGTACCGTCGTGCTCAAGGGTCGTACCGTCGTAACCATTGTCGTACCGTCGTCCTCAAGGGTAACGTACCGTCGTGCTCAAAGGTCGAACCGTCGTAACCATGGTCGTACCGTCGTCCTCAAGGGTCACGTACCGTCGTGCTCGAGGGTCGCACCGTCGTAACCATGGTCGTACCATCACGTTCGAGGAGCTGAGTGAGGCTTGTGTACCGTCGCCTGTCGCCCCACGAGACGTGTGGTACACAGACACTCCACTGCCATTTGACCCCCCTCACCACCACCCCTTTTTTTTTTCGCCTATTCCCTACCCCCAGGTGTGTTTCGGGACTCCCCCTTGGGGGAAGGAGGGAGGAATATATATATATATATATATATATATATATATATATATATATATATATATATATATATATATACCGCAAGACGGACGTGTGTGGGTGTTTGTTGTGGGTTTGCTGGGGTTGTGAGAGAGACACATCCACACGCGCGTGTTGGCCACTGTGTTTATCCCCGGAGCTCCACTGCACAGCCACTGATTACCCTCACCATTACCCCCGCGAGGTAATTACTCAGGGAATTACCTTCGCAGTGATATGACCCTCAAAAGGAATCCCTTTCTCTGGGTTGTAATGATATTTGGGATTCGTCTCTCGTAAAGATTTTATTATGATAGCTTGTTATCAAAGGGTTGTTGATTTGTATGTGTTGTGTGTGTGTGTGTGTGTGTGTGTGTGTGTGTGTGTGTGTGTGTGTGTGGAGGTATTGACGTATTATTCCTCAAGGGCGTCAGTCAAGACCAGAATATCATTACAAGCCAAGTGTGTCCTTTTGTGTGGGTGATTATTATTTGTGTGTGACGGAGAGAGAGTTTTACACTCGTCTTGCCCCCCGGTCTCTTAACCTGGTATATATATATATATATATATATATATATATATATATATATATATATATATATATATATATATATATTATTTAGTATACTTGCAAAAAAAACTACAGGGAAATGAAACACGATAAGTTCCCAAGTGCAGTTTGGTGTCATGATCACATCGTCAGGGGAGATACAAGAATGAGATGGAAGACGTAGGTAAGACGCCATTGGTAAACAAGCGCTACCGGGTCACACACACACACACACACACACACACACACACGTGTGTATGTATACATGCATGTATATATACATGCATGTATGTCCCCCTTCGTGACGTGTCATGTATTCCTGTGACGTTGCCCGCTGGTCGAGTGTGGTGTTGGCTGTGAGGGCTTCGTGTACCACTGGACCACACCACACCACACCTGGCCACACCACACCACACCTGGCCACACCACACCTGGCCCCCAGCCACACAGGTAGAGGCGTGTCGTTCCCCCCCCCCCAAGTAGCCGGACTGGTCCTTGTGGGGAACGCGCCAGGCAAAGTCCACCACCCACCCGGGGGCGCGAGAATGGCGTCAGGTCTATTTAAAAGATGTACGTAGGAGGCAGTTTGTATGTGCGTAGGAGGCAGTTTGTATGTGCGTAGGAGGCAGTTTGTATGTACGTAGGAGGCAGTTTGTATGTGCGTAGGAGGCAGTTTGTATGTACGTAGGAGGCAGTTTGTATGTGCGTAGGAGGCAGTTTGTATGTACGTAGGAGGCACTTTGGATGTACGTAGGAGGCAGTTTGGATGTACGTAGGAGGTTGTTTGTATGTACGTAGGAGGCAGTTTGGATGTACGTAGGAGGTTGTTTGTATGTACGTAGGAGGCAGTTTGAATGTACGTAGGAGGCAGTTTGGATGTACGTAGGAGGCAGTTTGGATGTACGTAGGAGGTAGTTTGTATGTACGTAGGAGTCAGTTTGTATGTACGTAGGAGGCACTTTGGATGTACGTAGGAGGCAGTTTGGATGTACGTAGGAGGTTGTTTGTATGTACGTAGGAGGCAGTTTGGATGTACGTAGGAGGTTGTTTGTATGTACGTAGGAGGCAGTTTGAATGTACGTAGGAGGCAGTTTGGATGTACGTAGGAGGCAGTTTGGATGTACGTAGGAGGTTGTTTGTATGTACGTAGGAGGCAGTTTGTATGTACGTAGGAGGCAGTTTGAATGTACGTAGGAGGCAGTTTGGATGTACGTAGGAGGGAGTTTGGATGTACGTAGGAGGTTGTTTGTATGTACGTAGGAGGCAGTTTGTATGTGCGTAGGAGGCAGTTTGGATGTACGTAGGAGGCAGTTTGTATGTACGTAGGAGGCATTTTGTATACACGTAAGAGGCAGTTAGTGTATTCGCACGAGGCAGTTTACGTCATAAGACCACTCCTTCGTCCAAGATATGCACAAGTGGTAGAGACAGTGGATGGTGTGGCGGGTTTTAATTGACGGTAATTATAGCAATGGTCTGAGGACGTGTCCGAGATGGTCTCTTGTGACACTGCTTGCTTGTGTCTCTGTGGTCCGTGCTACGTGCTGTGAAGAGTCTCTGTGGTCCGTGCTACGTGCTGTTAAGTGTCTCTGTGGTCCGTGTTACGTGCTGTGAAGTGTCTCTGTGGTCCGTGCCACGTGCTGTGTAGTGTCTCTGTGTTCCGTGCCACGTGCTGTTAAGTGTCTCTGTGGTCCGTGCTACGTGCTGTTAAGTGTCTCTGTGGTCCGTGCTACGTGCTGTGAAGTGTCTCTGTGGTCCGTGCTACGTGCTGTTAAGTGTCTCTGTGGTCCGTGCTACGTGCTGTGAAGTGTCTCTGTGGTCCGTGCCATGTGCTGTGTAGTGTCTCTGTGGTCCGTGCTACGTGCTGTGTAGTGTCTCCGTGGTCCGTGCTACGTGCTGTGAAGTGTCTCTGTGGTCCGTGCCACGTGCTGTGTAGTGTCTGTGGTCCGTGCCACGTGCTGTGTAGTGTCTCTGTGGTCCGTGCTACGTGCTGTGAAGTGTCTCTGTGGTCCGTGCTATGTGTTGTTGTGTCTGTCGTGCGTATTACGTGCTGTGTAGCGTCTGTCGTGCGTATTACGTGCTGTGTAGCGTCTGTCGTGCGTATTACGTGCTGTGTAGCGTCTCGTGCGTAGTACGTGCTGTGTAGTGTGTCTGTTGTCCGTGCTACGTGCTGTGAAGTGTCTCTGTGGTCCGTGCTACGTGCTGTGAAGTGTCTGTGGTCCGTGCTACGTGCTGTGTAGTGTCTGTGGTCCGTGCTACGTGCTGTGAAGTGTCTCTGTGGTCCGTGCTACGTGCTGTGAAGTGTCTCTGTGGTCCGTGCTACGTGCTGTGTAGTGTCTCTGTGGTCCGTGCTACGTGCTGTGTAGTGTCTCTGTGGTCCGTGCTACGTGCTGTGTAGTGTCTCTGTGGTCCGTGCTACGTGCTGTGAAGTGTCTCTGTGGTTCGTGCCACGTGCTGTGAAGTGTCTCTGTGGTCCGTGCTACGTGCTGTGAAGTGTCTCTGTGGTTCGTGCCACGTGCTGTTAAGTGTCTCTGTGGTCCGTGTTACATGCTGTGAAGTGTCTCTGTGGTCCGTGCCATGTGCTGTGTAGTGTCTCTGTGGTCCGTGCCACGTGCTGTGTAGTGTCTCTGTGGTCCGTGCTACGTGCTGTGAAGTGTCTCTGTGGTCCGTGCTACGTGCTGTTAAGTGTCTCTGTGGTCCGTGCTACGTGCTGTGAAGTGTCTCTGTGGTCCGTGCCACGTGCTGTGTAGTGTCTCTGTGGTCCGTGCCACGTGCTGTGTAGTGTCTCTGTGGTCCGTGCTACGTGCTGTGTAGTGTCTCTGTGGTCCGTGCTATGTGTTGTTGTGTCTGTCGTGCGTATTACGTGCTGTGTAGCGTCTGTCGTGCGTATTACGTGCTGCCCTTCGTCCTGGTGCGTAGTTTTTGTTTGTTATGCTGTTCCTGTCTCATACGCGCATGACGTCATGCGAGCCTTCCACTGGAAGCGGGTGTCTACATGCAAGTCGCCTGGACTCTCTCTCTCTCTCTCTCTCTCTCTCTCTCTCTCTCTCTCTCTCTCTCTCTCTCTCTCTCTCTCTTACCCATTGTCTATCTACCTATCTGTCTATCTATAATATATATATATATATATATATATATATATATATATATATATATATAGCAACGCTCAGGAAGCCAGCCACGTCCACCTGGACGGGGTCACGGGTCAAGAAGACGTTCGTGAGGTCACTCAGGACATGACGTATGGCTGGAGCTGGGGTTCCCGTGTGGGGTCAAGGGTGAGTGTGGTGGTGTGGGGTCACTGTGGGGGTGTGGGGTGAAGGGTGAGTGTGGGGTGAAGGGTGAGTGTGGTGGTGTGGGGTGAAGGGTGAGTGTGGTGGTGTGGGGTGAAGGGTGAGTGTGGGGTGGGAGGGGTGAGTGTGGTGGTGTGGGGTGAAGGGTGAGTGTGGGGGTGAGTGGGGGGTTGGCATGAAGGCTTCTCCTCCTGCTGCTGCTGTGGTGTGTTGACTGGGTGTTGGTAATGCTGTGGGGAAGGTTACCCAGTGTGGGAGGTAAGGCGCACCATGCCCACCGAGGAGCGCGGCTGTTGTACCATTTTCCCGTCTGCGCTGCAGCGCCGAACTACAACCTAACTACAACCTCACTAATATCGATGTTCCCCGGTTGTTCACGTCCGGCCACAACGTCAAGTGTAGACAGACGAGGAATGAACCGTGCGCACAGCAGGCAGACGAGGAATGAACCGTGCGCACAGCAGGCAGACGAGGAATGAACCGTGCGCACAGCAGACAGACGAGGAATGAACCGTGCGCACAGCAGGCAGACGAGGAATGAACCGTGCGCACAGCAGACAGACGAGGAATGAACCGTGCGCACAGCAGACAGACGAGGAATGAACCGTGCGCACAGCAGACAGACGAGGAATGAACCTTGCGCACAGCAGACAGACGAGGAATGAACCTTGCGCACAGCAGGCAGACGAGGAATGAACCTTGCGCACAGCAGACAGACGAGGAATGAACCTTGCGCACAGCAGGCAGACGAGGAATGAACCTTGCGCACAGCAGACAGACGAGGAATGAACCGTGCGCACAGCAGGCAGACGAGGAATGAACCTTGCGCACAGCAGACAGACGAGGAATGACCCTTGCGCACAGCAGACAGACGAGGAATGAACCGTGCGCACAGCAGACAGACGAGGAATGAACCGTGCGCACAGCAGACAGACGAGGAATGACCCTTGCGCACAGCAGGCTGACGAGGAATGACCCTTGCGCACAGCAGACAGACGAGGAATGAACCGTGCGCACAGCAGACAGACGAGGAATGAACCTTGCGCACAGCAGGCAGACGAGGAATGAACCTTGCGCACAGCAGACAGACGAGGAATGAACCTTGCGCACAGCAGGCAGACGAGGAATGAACCTTGCGCACAGCAGGCAGACGAGGAATGAACCTTGCGCACAGCAGACAGACGAGGAATGAACCTTGCGCACAGCAGACAGACGAGGAATGAACCGTGCGCACAGCAGACAGACGAGGAATGAACCGTGCGCACAGCAGGCGGACGAGGAATGAACCTTGCGCACAGCAGACAGACGAGGAATGAACCGTGCGCACAGCAAACAGACGAGGAATGAACCGTGCGCACAGCAGGCGGACGAGGAATGAAGCTTGCGCACAGCAGACAGACGAGGAATGAACCGTGCGCACAGCAGACAGACGAGGAATGAACCTTGCGCACAGCAGACAGACGAGGAATGAACCGTGCGCACAGCAGACAGACGAGGAATGAACCGTGCGCACAGCAGGCGGACGAGGAATGAACCTTGCGCACAGCAGACAGACGAGGAATGAACCTTGCGCACAGCAGACAGACGAGGAATGAACCGTGCGCACAGCAGGCGGACGAGGAATGAACCTTGCGCACAGCAGGCAGACGAGGAATGACCCTTGCGCACAGCAGGCAGACGAGGAATGAACCGTGCGCACAGCAGACAGACAAGAAATGAACTTTGCGCACTTCCCAGCTCTCTCAGTCTTGCCCATTACTGTATGGCGCAGTCAGCATAAGGCAGAATTGTGATGTTCACCGGGGCATTTGCGCAGTAATTGGGTGAGGGGGGGCTTTTAGGGGGCGGTGATGGGTGGTGGGGGCGGTGATGGGTGGTGGTGGTGGTGGCATCGCTGCCCATCACTATCTCTTATCTTGAAGGGACGTAAGATCCACCCTACCACTCACCACCCACACACCCTTTTTTTTTCCTTTTTTTTTTTCTTCGGCAGAAGCGTCTGTTGTGGTGAGGTTTCTCGATGAAGCTGGGTGAGTACAAGTGTTCGTTCGTGCGTTATATCCCTCTGTGGTTGCTCACTGTGGTACGCACGTCATACGCCAATGTCGGTATATGTTGTATGCACGTCATACGCTGATGTTGGTATCTGTTGTACGCACGTCATACGGTAATGGTGGTATCTTTTGGACGCACGTCATACGCTAATGTCGGTAACTGTTGTACGCACGTTATACGCTGATGTCGGTAACTGTTGTACGCACGTCATACGCTGAGGTCGGTAACTGTTGTACGCACGTTATACGCTGATGTCGGTAACTGTTGTACGCACGTCATACGCTGAGGTCGGTAACTGTTGTACGCACATCGTACGCTGATGTTGTATTGACATTACATGTGTCAACGAAGGATTTCTGGGAGGTGTACTGTCACACACGTGTGTGTGTGTGTGTGTCTGTGTGTGTGTGTCTGTGTCTGTGTGTGTGTGTGTATGTGTGTGTGTGTGTGTGTGTGTGTGTGTGTGTGTGTGTGTGTGTGTGTCTGTGTCTGTGTGTGTGTGTGTGTATGTGTGTGTGTGTGTGTGTGTGTCTGTGTGTGTGTGTCTGTGTCTGTGTGTGTGTGTGTATGTGTGTGTGTGTGTGTGTGTGTCTGTGTGTGTGTGTCTGTGTCTGTGTGTGTGTGTGTATGTGTGTGTGTGTGTGTGTGTGTGTGTGTGTGTGTGTGTGTGTGTGTGTGTGTGTGACCTCAGCTGTGGCTTGGCCTCGAGGTCAGTATGTACAGAGGTCAGAGGTTAGAGGCCCACAGGTGACAGAGGGGAACAGAAGAAGACACATCTACTCGTCTACACTGACACATCTACTCGTCTACACGGACACATCTACTCGTCTACACTGACACATCTACTCGTCTACACGGACACATCTACTCGTCTACACGGACACATCTACTCGTCTACACTGACACATCTACTCGTCTACACTGACACATCTACTCGTCTACACTGACACATCTACTCGTCTACACGGACACATCTACTCGTCTACACGGACACATCTACTCGTCTACACGGACACATCTACTCGTCTACACTGACACATCTACTCGTCTACACTGACACATCTACTCGTCTACACTGACACATCTACTCGTCTACACTGACACATCTACTCGTCCACACTGACACATCTACTCGTCCACACTGACACATCTACTCGTCCACACTGACACATCTACTCGTCTACACTGACACATCTACTCGTCCACACTGACACATCTACTCGTCTACACTGACCTTATCATCATCATCTGGTCATCATGCACTGCCCCCCCCCCCCAGAGAGCTTAAGCCTTCTAAGGGAAACTTGTAAGCTTAACACTACACCCCTCCCTCCCTCCCTCCCTCCCTCCCTCCCTCCCTCCCTCCCTCCCTCCCTCCCTCCCCCCCTCCCTCCCCCCCTCCCTCCCTCCCTCCCTCCCCCCCCCTCCCTCCCTCCCCTCCCTCCCTCCCTCCCACCCTCCCTCCCTCCCTCCCCTCCCACCCTCCCTCCCACCCTCCCTCCCTCCCTCCCTCCCACCCTCCCTCCCTCCCTCCCTCCCTCCCTCCCTCCCTCAGCTTGACAAGTTCCTGTAGGCGTGGGATGGTTGGAGAGAGAGAGAGGGAGAGAGAGAGAGAGAGAGAGAGAGAGAGAGAGAGAGAGAGAGAGAGAGAGAGAGAGAGAGAGAGGGAGAGAGGTGCGGGTGTGGAGGGACGAGCCGGGTGACCCAGGCATGTTGTTAAATTAATGTAGGACATTAGTGGCTGAGGGGACTGGCTCTCCAGCTGGAGAGCCAGCTGGCGTAGCGACTCTCTCTCTCTCTCTCTCTCCCCCTCACCCCCTCTCCCCTCCCCTCTCCCCTCTCCCCTCTCCCCTCTCCCCCGGCGTGAGGAGTCGCTGAGGGCGGGGGCGGGGCTGCCAGCCAGCCTGGCTGGTTCAGGAGGTCCTGTAAGGGTGGGGGGAGAGGAGGAAGGGGGGGGGGGGTCCTGGATGATGATGGTGAGGCCCTGGATGATGATGGTGAGGTGGTGGATGATGATGATGGTGAGGTGGTGGATGATGATGATGGTGAGGTGGTGGATGATGATGATGGTGAGGTGGTGGATGATGATGATGGTGAGGTGGTGGATGATGATGATGGTGAGGTGGTGGATGATGATGGTGGTGACGTGGTGGATGATGATGGTGGTGAGGCCCTGGATGATGATGGTGAGGCCCTGGATGATGATGGTGAGGTGGTGGATGATGATGATGGTGAGGCCCTGGATGATGATGGTGAGGCCCTGGATGATGATGGTGAGGCCCTGGATGATGGTGAGGTGGTGGATGATGATGTGAGGCCCTGGATGATGATGGTGAGGCCCTGGATGATGATGGTGAGACCCTGGATGATGATGGTGAGGTGGTGGATGATGATGATGGTGAGGTGGTGGATGATGATGGTGAGGCCCTGGATGATGATGGTGAGGCCCTGGGTGATGATGGTGAGGTCCTGGATGATGATGGTGAGGCCCTGGGTGATGATGGTGAGGTGGTGGATGCTGATGGTGAGGCCCTGGATGATGATGGTGAGGCCCTGGGTGATGATGGTGAGGTCCTGGATGATGATGGTGAGGCCCTGGGTGATGATGGTGAGGTCCTGGATGATGATGGTGAGGCCCTGGATGATGATGGTGAGGCCCTGGATGATGATGGTGAGGCCCTGGATGATGATGGTGAGGTCCTGGATGATGATGGTGAGGCCCTGGATGATGATGGTGAGGCCCTGGATGATGATGGTGAGGTCCTGGATGATGATGGTGAGGCCCTGGGTGATGATGGTGAGGTGGTGGATGATGATGGTGAGGCCCTGGATGATGATCGTGAGGCCCTGGATGATGGTGAGGTGGTGGATGATGATGATGGTGAGGCCCTGGATGATGATGATGATGAGACCCTGGATGATGATGATGATAGTGAGGGCATATAGATATACAACCACGGTTGTAGATGGGTTATGATGGGTTGTAGATGCCCATCTCGACCGTCCCCATCAAAACCCAGGAAAACCTTTCTTACCAAGAATCTTTTCCTCGCCTCCGACCACAGACTTCCCCCCCCCTCCCCCCCACTCCCACACGACACCCCCTCCTCCCCTCTCCCCCTCCCCCTCCCCCCAGGCCCTGCCACACAGGTCGGGGAGGGAAGGGTGGTTTCCCCCCCCCCCCTGCTGTGGCGAGCCCCCTCCTGGCTTCGTACTTTTTGCTGTGTAACAAACAACTCCTAAGTCTGTAAAAGTGAGTTATGTGGGATTATAACTGTGAACTATATGGAACTATAGATGTGAACTATATGGGACTACAGCTATAAACTATATGGGACTATAGATGTGAACTATATGGGACTACAGCTATAAACTATATGGGACTATAGATGTGAACTATATGAGACTATAGATGTGAACTATATGGGACTATAGATGTGAACTATATGGGACTATAGATGTGAACTATATGGAACTATATATGTGAACTATATGGAACTATAGATTTGAACTATGGACGACAATGGATGAATTACATTGGCCTACAACTACGAACTATATTGGACTATAGCTGTGAACTGTAGAGGTATATGGGACTATAGCTGTGAAATATATAGGACTATAGCTATGAACTTGATAGGGATTGTAAGTGTTAACAATATAGGAACTATAGCTGTTAACTGTATGGGTCCGTAGCTTTGAACGATATGGAACTATAGCTGTGAACAGTATAGAACTGTAGCTATGAACAGTATAGAACTATAACTGAGCAATATAGCACTATACCTGTAAACTATATGGGACTACACATATGAAACTACGAAGCCAGACCGAAAACAACTTTAACCTAAACAAATGCTACATGAACGAATTATTCTCGTCTGGTTTATGTTTATAGTAGCAATTATCCATGTGTAATTGTCTAATTATCATCTCGAGATGGTAGTTAGAATTCAAACATCTTTATATTTTCTTTCAAGATGTTCATCTTCGTCCCTCGAGTCATGGGGACTAAATTTGATTCACTTGTTTAACAGTGGTTCCTCAGCTGTGTGTGTGGATATATGGTGATGATGGGAAGGATAAGTATGACTCGAACCCAGCCATAAATGTGGTCATTTCATAATACCAAATTCGCTGTTGTTTTTGGAAGGTGAATATCTCTTCCTTTTGGAAGGTGAACAGAGATGGGGGAACTCGTGTGTGTGGGTTGTGAACTAGGTTTGTGAACCACAGTTGTGACCCACAGTTATGATTTATAGTTGTGACCCCACAGCTGTGACTCGCAGTTGTTAACCAGTTGTTAACCACAGGTGTTAACCACAGGCGTTAACCACAGGTGTGACACAGGTGTTAAGCGCAATTCCAGGAGTTGTATGTAAATAATGAACTTGTCACAAACTCGAATGCGTCTCTGTCTTGTTAAATGGCCGAAGGACTTCAGGTTACCTTCTGTTACAGAAGGTTAGCCTCGTTACCCCTCAACCACCTGTTACCCACGCACACCCCCCCCCCTCCTCCCCCACACACCGCACCAGTCTCCCCCCCCGTCACACGTTACCGTCACCCGCGTGTGACTCGTTCATCAAACACCTGTGTAGTGTGCGTTGGTCGGGGGAAGGGGAAACGTTGGGGTGGTGTTGGGGGGAGGAGATGATGGAGAGGAGGAGGAAGGTGTCAGGGCTGGTGGTTGGTGGTGGGGGTGAGGGAGGGAGGGAGGGAGGAAGATGTTGGGGGAGGGGAGGGAGGAAGATGTTTGGGGAGGGGAGGGAAGGTCACGTGAAAGAGAAGGGGGTTTGGGGCCCCACCTTGATGAAGGGACCTGGTCGGTGCTGAGCGCTGCTAGTGGCTCCTTAGGAAGGAAACTCAGGTGGGGTCACGAGAGCGCAGGAGGAGGAGGAGGGAGGGAGGGTTGTGCCACAGTGAGTGCGTGCAGCCAGCGTGTGAGTGTGAGCACGTGCGTAAGTGTGTGTGTGTGTGTGTGTGTGTGTGTGTGTGTGTGAGCGGAAGACGAGTGGTCTGGCGAAGGCGATAAAAGCTTGACTTCTGGTTGGCTGGCTTGCCGTTGACACACACACACACACACACACACACACACACACACACACACACACACACACACACACGTAAGGTCCTGTCCTTAGTGTAGAGGTTAGCGGTGTGACCTGGCAACCTTATGGTCCTGGGTTCGAATCCCGGTACAGGGCACCAGCCGGTCGGCTCGCAGCTGAACCCAGCCGTTCATCCGTCCCTCTAGGGAGGCTGGTGGACAAAAGTGCTTCCTGGCGTAACCGGATATATATATATATATATATATATATATATATATATATATATATATATATATATATATATATATATATATATTGGAAAGGATCACAATTTTGCGCGTAATCAAGTATATTCCTATGAGTCCACGGAGAAAATGAAACACGAAAAGTTCCCAAGTGCACTTTCGTGTAATAATCACATCATCAGGGGAGACACAAGAGAGAAATATAACAGTCAGTTGATATACAACGAAGAGACGTAGCTAGGATGCCATTTGGTAAACATGCGATTGTCCAAGACAGACAACGAACGTTTCATTTTATAGAGTTGAGCCCAAACCTCCCATTGACACCAAGAATCTTTTAGTTCTCCCTTTTTATGATAATTTTACTTCCCATGATGCTTACATTCTGTATTGTAAATGTTGCCTTCAGCAACAATAATACTATAAAGAATATATTAATCAGGAATTCACCAGAAAATTCTCCTCGATGCATCTATAAAGTGCCATGTAGAAATTGTAATAGGTTTTGTTGGGCAGACTGGTAACGATCTTTCTGTTAGACTTGAGCAACGTAAGTATAGTATAAGAACGGGACAAGAATCAAATGCCTTGTTTAATCACGTTAAAAACTATGATCGTTGTACTGACTGGAGTAATGCCATCTCAGTTATTAACTCTTAACTCCAGTACCACGAGATATATCATTGAATCTTCTATTACTAAATATACAAAGAAATATATGTGAAGGTCTATAAAAATTGGATAACTTTATTGTTAATAGAATTTGTAAACAAATCACCTTCTTGTCCACATAATAAGTGTATGATACGCTCGTTGTCTGTCTTGGACAATCACTTGTTTACCAAATGGCACCCTAGCTACGTCTCTTCGTTGTATATCAACTGACTGTTATATTTCTCTCTCGTGTCTCCCCTGATGATGTGATTATGACACGAAAGTGCACTTGGGAACTTATCGTGTTTCATTTTCCCCGTGGACTCATAAGAATATATATATATATATATATATATATATATATATATATATGACAGAGAGAGGCATAGTGGTGTGTAGCCATGACGGTAGCCGGTGTGGGAGCTGTTGAGTGGGTTGAGCACTGGTGGTGGTGGTGCAGCGTGAGGGGTCGTGAGCATTATTACGACCTTATCTAAGTCGTGGATGCCACAGGTGGCGCGTCTGTTGAAGTCGTCAGGAGCAGCGGCGGTGGTGGTGGAGGGAGAGGAAGGGGTCAGAGATGGCTGGCTGGCTGGGGGAGAGGGAGGGGGAGGATGATGTTACGTAACACCGTACATACTGCTGGTATAGTCTCGAGATGTTGTCATTGTTACTTGTTGTTGCTGCTACTGTGTGTTACTTGCTGCTCCTCCAGGAGCCTCGTCTGTTACGTGTTACTGCTACAGGACCGTCAGCTGTTATGTGTTACTGCTACAGGACTGTCAGCTGTTACGTGTTACTGCTACAGGACCGTCAGCTGTTACTTGTTATTACTACAGGACCGTCAGCTGTTACGTGTTACTGCTGTAGGAGCCTCGTCTGTTACGTGTTCCTGTGGAGGTGGTGGAGAAACTTTGATGGTGGTGGTGGTGAAACTTTGGTGATGGTGGAGGTGTTGGTGGTGGGGAAACTTTAATGGTGGTGGTGTTGGTGGTGGGGAAACTTTGATGGTGTTGGTGTTGGTGGTGGAGAAACTTTGATGGTGGTGGTGTTGGCGGCCGTTGTGAAGTGAAACTGAAGCAATGATGGGAGGGAGGTGGGCGAAACACGTGTCCGCGATGGTGATGATGGAGAGGGGGGGGGGTGGGGTGAAACTGAAACTGTTGGTGGTGAAACTGTGGTTGTTGGAGGAGGAGGAGGAGTTGAGGTGGGGGGGGGGGAGGGAGGGGTTTGGTCAGCTATGTGGTGAGGGTCATGACCGTCGTGCCACGCCCATGCCGGCCAACACACACGTCCGTCCGTCCGTCCGTCGAGAGAGAGAGAGAGAGAGAGAGAGAGAGAGAGAGAGAGAGAGAGAGAGAGGGGGGGGGGGGTTGGGGTGTTGGCTACCCCCGGCACTCTGTAATGTGCAGTGCCAAGCCCCAGGGGTCACTGATGAGGCCTCCAGTGCCACGACTCCCATCTGGCACTGCCTGTGTGTGTGTGTGTGTATGTGTGTATGTGTGTGTGTGTGTGTGTGTGTGTGTGTGTATGTGTGTATGTGTGTGTGTATGTGTGTGTATGTGTATGTGTGTGTGTGTATGTGTGTGTGTGTGTGTGTGTGTGTGTGTGTGTGTGTGTATGTGTGTATGTGTGTGTGTATGTATGTGTGTGTGTGTGTGTGTGTGTGTGTGTGTGTGTGTGTGTGTGTGTGTGTATGTGTGTGTGTGTGTGTGTGTGTATGTATGTGTGTATGTGTGTGTGTGTGTGTGTGTGTGTGTGTGTGTGTGTGTGTGTGTGTATGTGTGTGTGTGTGTGTGTGTGTGTATGTATGTGTGTGTGTATGTGTGTGTGTATGTGTGTGTGTGTGTGTGTGTGTGTGTGTGTATGTGTGTGTGTGTGTGTGTGTGTGTGTGTATGTGTGTGTGTGTGTATGTGTGTGTGTGTGTGTGTGTTTGTGTGTGTGTGTGTGTGTGTGTATGTGTGTGTGTGTGTGTGTGTGTGTGTGTGTATGTGTGTGTGTGTGTATGTGTGTGTGTGTGTGTGTGTTTGTGTGTGTGTGTGTGTGTGTGTATGTGTGTGTGTGTGTGTGTGTGTGTGTGTGTGTGTGTGTATGTGTGTGTGTGTGAGTGTGTGTGTGTGTGTGTGTGTGTGTGTGTGTGTGTGTGTGTGTGTGTGTAACTCAGATGGGTTTTAACTTGCCCCTGATACTTCTTCAGCCAAACTAGGTTTTTTTTTTTTTTTATGTTGTGGGAATTCGTTAAACCACACGGGGTTTGAGACTCGTTAAACCACATAAGGGGTTTAAAGCTAGTGGACGTGTTAAACCTGATGAGATGAAGAGATATCAAGACGTGGGGATTGGTAAGCCTGATTAGATGAGGGATTGGACGCTGAGGGATTGGACCATCCCGCAAGGATTAGGGTTTCCAACCTACACATTTTTCCCCCAGCAGTTGATCGCCTCATTCAACCGATGTTGGAAAGTACACAGTGGAAGAAGGCAACTAGAATGTGTGGACATGTGGCAGTAGTGGTTGTAATAGTGGAGGGGTATAATGGGTTGTGGGGGGGGGGGGTAGTGTCCCGTGTAGCTCGGGCCAGGAACACACGGGGAGGGAGGGGGTGAGGCCAGGAACACACGGGGAGGGGGGGGTGAGGCCAGGAACACACGGGGAGGGAGGGGGTGGTGCCAGGAACACACGGGGAGGGAGGGGGTGAGGCCAGGAACACACGGGGAGGGAGGGGGTGAGGCCAGGAACACACGGGGAGGGGGGGGTGAGGCCAGGAACACACGGGGAGGGGGGGGTGAGGCCAGGAACACACGGGGAGGGGGGGGTGAGGCCAGGAACACACGGGGAGGGGGTGGTGCCAGGAACACACGGGGAGGGAGGGGGTGAGGCCAGGAACACACGGGGAGGGAGGGGGTGAGGCCAGGAACACACGGGGAGGGAGGGGGTGAGGCCAGGAACACACGGGGAGGGAGGGGGTGAGGCCAGGAACACACGGGGAGGGGGGCGGGGGGATGGTGAGGCCGCTGGTAAGAGGGTAGTGCACCGTGAGGGATCACACGGGATCCAGGGTTGAGGGTCGTATACGGTGGTCACAAATGAGTTGGTCTCTTCCTCCTCCTCTTCTTCTTCTTTCTCCTCTTCTTCTTCCTCCTCCTCCTCCTCCTCCTCCTCCTGATAGACTGACGAGAGGATCTCCCCTCCCCTCCCCTCCTCCTCCCCCCTCCCCTCCCCGACCTTCATCATGAGGGCGACCTTTCCAATCTCCCAGGGCGTGGGCGAGTGCACGCGCGTGCACCGTTCACGGCGATATACGGGGGCCGCTGCCACCCGTCCACGCTCCCCCCCCCTCTCTCTCTCTCTCTCTCTCCCCCCAAGGCCTCCTCCCTCCTCGCCCCACTCCCCTTCCCCCCCTCCCCCATGTCCTCTCTCCCCAGGCCTTTTTTTTTCATCGGTATATTTCGTTTTTGTGTTCATTTATTGTCGTCATGTGTGTGTGTGTATGTGTGTGTGTGTGTGTGTGTGTGTGTGTGTGTGTGTGTGTGAGGTCGGGAGGTGTGAGTTATCCCTCACACATCCCGACCTCCACCACTCCACCTTCAACGTCCTATGAGCAACGGTGGTGCAGTGACCCACGAAGCGTGGTGACCTGACCTTTGACACTGGACCTTCAGGTCAAGTGTCATCATACGTAAGGGTCGTACTGTCGTGCTCAAGGGTAACGTACCGTCGTGCTCAAGGGTAACGTACCGTCGTGCTCAAGGGTAACGTACCGTCGTGCTCAAGGGTAACATACTGTCGTGCTCAAGGGTCGTACCGTCGTGCTCAAGGATCGTACCGTCGTGCTCAAGGGTCGTACTGTCGTGCTCAAGGGCAACGCACCGTCATGCTCAAGGGTAACGTACCGTCGTGCTCAAGGGTCGTAACGTACTGTCGTGCTCAAGGGTAACATACCGTCGTGCTCAAGGGTAACATACCGTCGTGCTCAAGGGTATCGTACCGTCGTGTTCAAGGGTAACGTACCGTCGTGCTCAAGGGTAACATACTGTCGTGCTCAAGGGTCGTACCGTCGTGCTCAAGGATCGTACCGTCGTGCTCAAGGGTCGTACTGTCGTGCTCAAGGGCAACGCACCGTCATGCTCAAGGGTAACGTACCGTCGTGCTCAAGGGTCGTAACGTACTGTCGTGCTCAAGGGTAACATACCGTCGTGCTCAAGGGTAACGTACCGTCGTGCTCAAGGGTAACGTACCGTCGTGCTCAAGGGTAACATACCGTCGTGCTCAAGGGTAACATACCGTCGTGCTCAAGGGTATCGTACCGTCGTGTTCAAGGGTAACGTACCGTCGTGCCCGGAATGTTGGTGATGTTGGAGGTGGTGTAGGAGATTACCCACCTCCCCTACCCACCCACCTACTGTGTGTTGCCCAGTTGGAGATAACACTGGAGGGTCTTGATAGCTTGGATGATAACTCTGAGCTGAACAGCTTAAGGCAAATTGATAAGAGACGTCAGTTTATATTTGAGACGTCAGTTTATATTTGAGACGTCAGTTTATATTTGAGACGTCAGTTTATATTTGAGACGTCAGTTTATATTGTAGAGTTGTGTGAGGTGAATCTGTCAGAGACGCAATGACCGAGGGCGATATATACATATATTTCTTTCTTTCTTTCAAACTATTCGCCATTTCCCGCGTTAGCAAGGTAGCTATGTGTGTGTGTGTGTGTGTGTGTGTGTGGCGGATATGGTAGTAAGCACATAGTCGGATTGAAAGAGGGCCGGTTCCAAGGTTGTGGTGGTGAATTGGGGTTCAGACTAATGGAGAGGATGAGGGAAGAGAGGTGCGAGTTGAGGAGGGAAGATAGATTCGTGCGCCAGAAGTGGAGGGAACAGTGCGGGGAGACAAGAAGAAGATGCCACGGGTGCAGTGAAGCGAGGCTCTGGGGTATCGGGGCCCCGACCATTGAAATGGGAGAGAGGCGCGTGCACGGGATAGAATGGATTAGACCAATGTGGTATCTGGGGGGCGAGGTGCTGTCAGTAGGCTGAAACCGAAGTGTACGATGCGGTCAAGGTGAACTATGGAATGGTTTATGGAGCTTCCTTGTGGATAATAGACTCTAGTTTCAGTGCAATATGGGCCACAGCTCTTGAGAGTGAATATATATATATATATATATATATATATATATATATATATATATATATATATATATATATATATATATATATATATATATATATATATTGGGAGCGGGGGCTGGAAATCCTCCCCTCTCGTTTTTTTGTTTTTTTTTAATTTTCCAAAAGAAGGAACAGAGAAGGGGGCCAGGTGAGGATATTCCAAAAAAGGCCCAGTCCTCTGTTCCTAACGCTACCTCGCTAACGCGGGAAATGGCGAATAGTTTAAAAGAAAAAAAAAAGATATATATATATATATATATATATATATATATATATATATATATATATTATATATATATATATATATATATATATATATATATATATATATATATATATATATATATATATATATATATATCCCCTTTAATTCCCAGTGCGCACGCCTCATATTGTATGTGTGTGTGTGTGTGTGTGTGTGTGTGTGTGTGTGTGTAGTGGACGTGATGTTCTTATTTGAACGAATTTTCAGACGTTCACGGCGAAGAGATCATTTTCTTTACACGAAGATGTTGCTGTTTTGGTGAACTTTGAACACTTCGTGAACACGGTGCTCTTTCGGTGAACGTAGAACACTATATATGTTGTTCTTTTGCCGAGTGTAGAACTCTTTCAGTGACCATTATTTCACCGTATCTGAATGTAGAACACTGTTGGTGAACATTGTATGCACCCATGTTTAAAATTGAACACGTTCAGATATCTTGGTGCTCTTGTGGTTACCAAGAACACATACAATGAACATGATACACTTTTGGTGAACATTGTGATTGCAAAGAACACATACAATGAACATGATACACTTTTGGTGAACATTACACACCTTTAGGTGAACATAATACACTTCTAATGAACATTGAATATTTATGGTGAACATAATGCAACTTGGAGCGCTTATCGATGAACACTGCGTTTTTGTCTTGGTGAACGCCATGACTGAGAGTGAACAGGATGAGCACATAGATCACCCAGTGAACACGGAGGAACACGGGTTCTGTACACGTTGATCTTAAAGCGAACATGTAGAACACCTGGGCTGTGTATGTTGCCTTCAATATTTAAGGGGGATATAGGATATATGTTGCCATCTATACTTACGGGAGTATAGAGAACACCCGTGGTTTCTATATTGCATTCTCTACCTAAGGGAGTATAGAGAACACCTGTGGTTTCTATATTGCTTTCTTCACGTAAGGGAGTATAGAGAACCCCTGTGGTTTCTATATTGCATTATCTACGTAAGGGATTATAGAGAATCCCTGTGGTTTCTATATTGCATTCTCTACGTAAGGGATTATAGAGAACACCTGTGGTTTCTATATTGCATTCTCTACGTTAGGGAGTATAGAGAACACCCGTGGTTTCTATATTGTATTTTCTACCTAAGGGAGTATAGAGAACACCTGTGGTTTCTATATTGCCTTCTATACCTAAGGGAGTATAGAGAACACCTGTGGTTTCTATATTGCATTCTCTACCTAAGGGAGTATAGAGAACACCCGTGGTTTCTATATTGCCTTCTATAGCTAAGGGAGTATAAAAGTAAGAGACATTAAGCCTTATCTCTAAATTGAAATAAGAGACAGCAAACCTTATCTCTACTGATAGAGGACCAGTGGCTGTACGTCTGTGTTAAGAATAAAAAAACTGATTTTTTTTCTCTCTCTCTCTCTCTCTCTCTCTCTCTCTCTCTCTCTCTCTCTCTCTCTCTTATGGTGCTTTGATATTTACACAGTATAGCTGGAGGCGGCAGTAGTGGTCTGGTGTGTGTGGGTGTGTGTACATATGTATGTATGTATGTGTGTGTGTGTGTGGGTGTGTGTGTATGTGTGTGTGTGGATGTGTATGTTTGTGTGTGTGTATGTGTATGTTTGTGCGTGTGTGTGTGTGTGCATGTGTGTGTTTGTGTTTGTGTATGTGTGTATGTGTGTGTGTGTGTTTGTGTATGTGTGTGTGTGTGTGTGTGTGTGTGTGTGTGTGTGTGTGTGTTGACGGGGCTCGGTCGGTCATGGGTAAGTCATCAGTTTAACCAGAGGTGGGCATGTCTCGCCCCACTTACCCACCATCACAACAGGCGACTCGCCCCTCCACCTCCCCCTACACACACACACACACACACACACACACACACACACACACACGGGATTTAGAGAGATTTAGAGATATGTGAGGACCTGATTGACGTGTTCAAAGGTATATTCACAGTGGAAGACACTACAGACCACCAACACCAGTGTAATGGGGTGGGGAAGAATGTCTTGGAAAACGTTGAAATATCTACAAATGACATAAAGAGACAGTTAACACATCTTGAGCCATATTAGACTCATGGTCCTGATGAAATTACGCCAAATGTGGTGTCGATGTGAGCAAATACACACGACATACTGACTGAAATGTTGTTTCAAATGTTGACGGGACAAACGTATAGTGCTTGAGGGAGTGGAAGAGTGGAAATCTTGCACCCGTGCATAGGAGAGTAGGCCATGAGGAGACTTGGACTGCAAACCAGTCTCCCAGACCAGTGTGGTCTGTGAGACGAGGGTGGTCTGTAAGACGAGGGTGGTCTGTAGGACGAGGGTGGTCTGTAGGACGAGTATGGTCTGCAAAGTAGGCTACCCAGGTGACAGACATCCAAGGCTTCAGGAAAAGTAGGTCATATGCAGGGAGTTTCTTAAGATTTCTACGAGAGAGTGAGCTCTGTACTAGAAAGCATTTGACACTATGCCACATCGAAGTCGGTGACAGAATCTGGATCTCTGGGAAAAGATAAGTGGGAGATGCGATGGATAAGAGATTATCTAAAGGGGAACAAAGGAGGCATATCAGGGGAGCTTTCTCCAAATGGGTCAAGGTCACCAGTGAGGTGCTGCAGGGTCACCCGTGGAGTTTTGCTCCTCTGGTTTTCATATGACTAACTTGCTGGAAGGATTGGACTCGTACCTGAGCATGTTCGCGGATGATGCCGAAGTCATATGGGAGAGAGAGAGAGAGAGAGAGAGAGAGAGAGAGAGAGAGAGAGAGAGCGCAGTGAGGATTGCATCAGCTTACAAACCTTGACAAACTTGAGTGTTGGCCTCATGGCTCATGAAAGTCAACACGAGTGATGATAAAGTAATGAAGACGAAGTATAGTGAAAGAAGACCTTAATATGAACAGAATCTAGCTGGGAAATAAGCTGTCGGAATCTGTGTGTGTGTGTGTGTGTGTGTGTGTGTGTGTGTGTGTGTGTGTGTGTGTGTGTGTGAGGGACTTGGGAGTGGTCCTCGTTGCAAACCTGTAGCCAGCATCCTTCATGTTGAGAACAGTACAGGAGAGACCAGGTGTCTGCTGCTGGTAGATATTATGATTATCATGATTGCGTTTTATGTTCACCGGGTAAGGAAATGTTCAGCCAGCTGTCCACATCCCACAGAGTCCAGCACTGGCACCTGCTTCTCCAATTTGGTCGCCGCACCCATAGAAGCAGAAAGAACTAATAGAGAAAGTCCAGATGAGGTCATCAGAAATGTTAGTGGAGTAAAATTAGCTTGAGGTACGAGGGAAAAGCTGGAGGACTTAAGTTTGCGCACCATAGAAGAGAGAAGAGTTAGAGGTGACTTGATCCCCTTTGAGTTTATAAAGCAGATTAATGATGTATATAGTAAGCAGTTGTTTGAAAGATGTGAGGATAGGACAACCAGGGAACATGGACTTAGGCAATGTGGGGATGGCACATAACATGGACATAAGCAAGAAACCTGTTTAAAAAGATGAGGAGGAACTTTTATGTTATAGATGAGGTGGATGAATGGATTAAGATAACTGAGGAAATGGTGTAATGCAGACGGCATGCATAAATCAGAGAATTTGTATGATAGGAGAGAATGTGTAGAGATGTGGGCCCCACCAGTGTAGAACTCCCTCCCCGTACAGTACAAGAGATGGGGCCCCACCAGTGTAGAACTCCCTCCCCGTACAGTACAAGAGATGGGGCCCCACGAGTGTAGGACTCCCTCCCCGTACAGTACAAGAGATGGGGCCCCACGAGTGTAGGACTCCCTCCCCGTACAGTACAAGAGATGGGGCCCCACGAGTGTAGGACTCCCTCCCCGTACAGTACAAGAGATGGGGCCCAACGAGTGTAGGACTCCCTCCCCGTACAGTACAAGAGATGGGGCCCCACCAGTGTAGGACTCCCTCCCCGTACAGTACAAGAGATGGGGCCCCACGAGTGTAGGACTCCCTCCCCGTACAGTACAAGAGATGGGGCCCCACGAGTGTAGGACTCCCTCCCCGTACAGTACAAGAGATGGGGCCCCACGAGTGTAGGACTCCCTTCCCGTACAGTACAAGAGATGGGGCCCCACGAGTGTAGGACTCCCTCCCCGTACAGTACAAGAGATGGGGCCCCACGAGTGTAGGACTCCCTCCCCGTACAGTACAAGAGATGGGGCCCCACGAGTGTAGGACTCCCTCCCCGTACAGTACAAGAGATGGGGCCCCACCATTGTAGGACTCCCTCCCCGTACAGTACAAGAGATGGGGCCCCACCATTGTAGAACTCCCTCCCCGTACAGTACAAGAGATGGGGCCCCACGAGTGTAGGACTCCCTCCCCGTACAGTACAAGAGATGGGGCCCCACCAGTGTAGGACTCCCTCCCCGTACAGTACAAGAGATGGGGCCCCACCAGTGTAGGACTCCCTCCCCGTACAGTACAAGAGATGGGGCCCCACGAGTGTAGGACTCCCTCCCCGTACAGTACAAGAGATGGGGCCCCACGAGTGTAGGACTCCCTCCCCGTACAGTACAAGAGATGGGGCCCCACGAGTGTAGGACTCCCTCCCCGTACAGTACAAGAGATGGGGCCCCACGAGTGTAGGACTCCCTCCCCGTACAGTACAAGAGATGGGGCCCCACGAGTGTAGGACTCCCTCCCCGTACAGTACAAGAGATGGGGGCCCCACGAGTGTAGGACTCCCTCCCCGTACAGTACAAGAGATGGGGCCCCACCAGTGTAGAACTCCCTCCTCGTACAGTACAAGAGATGGGGCCCCACCAGCGAAGAACTCCCTCCCCGTACAGTACAAGAGATGGGGCCCCACAACTCCCTCCCCGTACAGTACAGATAGGTCATTACATATACATGTATCATTGTCCCACATTTGGGACTCCCATATCCGCACCCACTGTCCACTATCCCACATCTTGGCCTCCTCCTCCTCCTCCACCTCCACCCTACCCCCTCCTCCATACCCCACACTCTCTCCCCCCTTCACCTGTCCTCATCTCCCCCCTTCACCCTCCCAACAGCGTGCTGGTTCATAAGTGGCGAAACCTTATCCCTTCCTGTCGTGCGCTGCCTGTGTCATGCGCTGCCTGTGTCGTGCGCTGTCTGTGTCGTGCGCTGCCTGTGTCGTGCGCTGCCTGTGTCGTGCGCTGTCTGTGTCGTGCGCTGCCTGTGTCGTGCGCTGCCTGTGTCGTGCGCTGTATGTGTCATGCGCTGCCCATGTCATGCGCTGCCTGTGTCGTGCGCTGTCTGTGTCGTGCGCTGTATGTGTCATGCGCTGCCCATGTCATGCGCTGCCTGTGTCGTGCGCTGTCTGTGTCGTGCGCTGCCTGTGTCGTGCGCTGCCTGTGTCGTGCGCTGTATGTGTCATGCGCTGCCCATGTCATGCGCTGCCTGTGTCGTGCGCTGTCTGTGTCGTGCGCTGCCTGTGTCGTGCGCTGCCACTAGTGGTGACCACTTCTAAGGTGGATTTGGCTGTCTTACAGTGTGGGCGCTGTCAGTGTGGATTTAGCTCTGGTGTGAAACTGCCAAGGTGGATTTTGGGGGTCATACGGTGTGGAAGGATTAGAGTGGATTGGTGGAAGTGTCTGGGTGGATTTGGCCCTTGTCTGTGTGGATCTGGGACTGGTGACTGGTGGAGGTGAATGGGGAGAGATAGAAAATGGTAAGAGGTGATAAGACAATTCACATGGTGGAGTAAATATTTCTAGTTCTCAAATATTCTAACTGTAGATTCTGACTGTAGAGTTATTCTACATTTATTTTGACTGTAGATTCTAATTGTAAAGTTATTCTACTGTTATTCTAACTGTAGATTCTGACTGTAGAGTTATTCTTCTGTAATTCTTTGTTCAGTGTCTTAAGCACGAGTGTACGACCCTTGAACACGACGGTACGACCCTTGAACACGACTGTACGATCCTTGAGTATGATGACGTTGCCTTTGACCTGACCTCCCGTAAGGTTCAGGTCAGAGGCCAGGCCAAGTTACCTCTGGGGCCGTACCGTCGTGCTCAATGGCCGTACCGTCGTGCTTAATGGCCGCTCCGTCGTGCTTCAAAGGGTCGTACCGTCGTGCTTCAATGGCAGTATCAGTCAGTGTTACGAAGCTTCGAAACAGGTCATCCGAATCTGTGTTACGGAGCTTGGGAACAGCTGATTCGAGTCATGTCATGAAGCTTCGAAAACTTTCATTCGAATCAGTGTTACGAAGCTTCGAAACAGCTGATCTGAGTCAGTGTTATGAAGATCCGAAACTGCTCGTTCGATTCACGGTTACAGATCTTCGGAATAGATGATCCGAGTTTGGGTTTTAAAGCTTCGAAACAATTTGGTCCTAGTCAGTGTTCGAAACCGTGAAACAGTCGGTCAGAGTCATTGTCTGAAGCTTCGAAGACCGTCGATCCAAGTCGCCCCGTGTGAAGCTTCGGAACTTATCATGTCCGAACTCTTTCGTCTCAGTGGAAGAGAAGTTAGGGATGTGGGTCCACTGCTTCGGAAACCACGTCATCCTATGATGATGCAACAGGATCCCACTGGGATCATCGTGGGATACTGTGGTCCCACCGTAGCCACCGTGGGACGCCTTGATCCCAGTGGGACCATCATGGGACGCCTTGATCCCAGTGGGACCATCATGGGACGCCTTGATCCCAGTGGGACCATCATGGGACTCTTTGATTCCACCATAGCCACCATGGGATTCCTACTCCCATTGGGACCATGAAGAGTTACCCTGGTCCCATTGGGACTATCAGAGATGCCTTACTCCCATTGGGACCATCCAGAGTTACCCTGGTCCCATTGGGACTATCAGAGGCGCCTTAGTCCCACTGGGACCATCATGGGACGTGGTAGATGAACGTGTCTGCCTGGGATGTAGTGTTTTTTTATGCCAAAGATCATCTACTTCATCATCACCTTCTTCCCATTATTATTATTATTATTATTATTATTATTATTATTATTATTATTATTATTATTAATCGCCTTCTTCTTCTTCTTCTCCTCCTCCTCCTCCTCCTCCTCCTTCTTCTTCTTCTTCTTCTTCTTCTTCTTCTTCTTCTTCTTCTTCTTCTTCTTCTTCTTCTCCTCCTCCTCCTCCTCCTCCTCCTTCTTCTTCTTCTTCTTCTTCTTCTTCTTCTTCTTCTTCTTCTTCTTCTTCTCCTCCTTCTCCTCCTCCTTCTCCTCCTTCGTCTTCTTCTTCTTCTTCTCCTTCTCCTCCTCCTCCTCCGTCGTCTTCTTCTTCTTCTTCTTCTTCTTCTTCTTCTTCTTCTTCTTCTTCTTCTTCTTCTTCTTTTCTCCTCCTCCTTCTTCTTCTTTTTCTTCTTCGTCTTCTTCTTCTTCTTCTTCTTCTTCTTCTTCTTCTTCTTCTTCTTCTTCTTTTCTCCTCCTCCTTCTTCTTCTTTTTCTTCTTCGTCTTCTTCTTTTCTCCTTCTCCTCCTCCTCCTCCTCCTCCTCCTCCTTCGTCTTATTATTATTATTATTATTATTATTATTATTATTATTATCATTATCATTATTATTATTAAGAGCTACAGGAGCCACAGTAGGGCATCATCATCATCATGATGTGTGACTCAGCACAACACATTGAGCCACAAACTTAATATCCGAAGCATCTAAAGGCGACGGCCAGGCCCCGAATACTGGCGAGTTTGACCCTTATGGTCTGGTGGTGATGGATGGATGGGGGTCCGTCGTTTTCGTTGGGCCGGGTTTGGGGGGAGGGGGGGGGGGGGGTGAGCACCGTTGGCCGTTCGCGCCGTTTTTTTTTCAACGGTTGCTTACCGTTGGGAGGAAACGGTAAGACACGGGTTCGTCCCTCCCCCCCCCCCCCCCCCCCCCAGAGAGAGAGAGAGAGAGAGAGAGAGAGAGAGAGAGAGAGAGAGAGAGATGTGACGCGTCGTCGTAACGCTTACTTCTCCCCGTCCGTCACAACCCCATCCGTCATACCTCCCCCCCCCCCACACACACACACACGCAGGAGGGCCAACTATAAGACCACCATAGACCTTAGGCCTACTTTTATTAAGGCCTCTGTCTACCGTCCCTTTTGCCACCACCCTCATCCCTTCACTGCCCTTCACTTACTTCCCTTCACTTACCCTTCACTTCCATGGACTACTCTACACTTAACTACCCTTCACTTTACTACCCTTCACTGCCTTTCACTTCACTACCCTTCATTGCCTTTCACTTCACTACCCTTCGATTAACTACCCTTCACTTTACTACCCTTCACTGCCTTTCACTTCACTGCCCTTCACTTAACTACCCTTCACTGCCCTTCACTTAACAACCCTTCACTTAACTACCCTTCACTGCCCTTCACGTAACTACCCTTCACTGCCCTTCACTTAACTACCCTTCACTGCCCTACACTTAACAACCCTTCACTACCCTTCACTTAACAACCCTTCACTGCCCTTCACTTAACTACCCTTCACTGCCCTTCACATACTCTTCCCTTCACTACCGTGCTGTAAGTTTCCACATCACAACCTGGACGGCACAACACAAGACCATGTCTTCCCATGTCGAGTTATGTAAACACCACAACGATTGAGGTGATCAACACAAGACGCAGCTGCGGCAGTGTGGGGCCGGGATGCTGAAGCGCATACCCACCCACACCCACCCGCATGCGGCAGTGTGGGACCGGGATGCTGAAGCGCCTACCCACCCACACCCACCCGCATGCGGCAGTGTGGGACCGGGATGCTGAAGCGCCTACCCACACCACACCACACTACCACAAGGGTGTCGTTAAAGACAGGATAAAGTGACCATTATCTTTATACGACTGGGTAGACATAAACTGTCATAACGATTGTTAGCACTAATTACCGCCTCGTTAAGAAGGACGTATCCCCATGTTTAGATTTCTTAATGGCATAATTACCACCTCTCTGGTTTTGGGATCCCATCTTCGTCCCGGTGGAATTAGAAATCAAGGTACGATATTCTTTCCCGCACTTTCCCACGAACTTCCCGTGGCAGTATACCATCATGTGTATCGGAGGGTCGCTGCCAGACGTATTGATTAACTGATTTCTTTTTTGTATTTTTTCCTTTTTTGCCGTAGTTGCGGTTCATTACTCATCGTGCAGTCGTCCCCCACGCCTTCGGCGGTTAGCATGGAAGGATACACAGAGTGGACAGAAAGGCCCTGGGACTGTGGGATGTCCCAGGGATTAAAATGATACGATACGTTGTGAGAGAGGAAAGTGTTGACCTAATGTGGCGGGATGGGGCCCTTCTGCTTGGCCAACCCTGTGTGGTCGCTCTTGTGACCCGTAAGATAGATAGATAAATAGATAGATAGATAGATGGATAGATAGATAGTGTGGTGATCATCTCGTCATGGATCATCACGTGTTATCTGTCCTGCCCGTGTTCTGCCGTGTACACCGTGTGGGAGAATGGGAGGAGGAAGGTTGCCGTGTACACCGTGTGGGAGAATGGGACCTTTGGCTAGTGTTTGAGGGAGTGCCACACACTTCACACAGTGCCACCCTACCCCTCTGCAGTGCCACGCCCTCCACATACTGTCACCAGAGTTGTGGCGTGCCAACCTCCCCCCCCCACCCCCCACCCCCACCCCCCCCCCACCCCCACTCCCGGGCAGCAGAGCCAGGCCCTCCACACACACACACACACACACACACACACACACACACACACACACACACACACACACAGTGCCACTCAACCACCCGTTTCTCCACACCATCATTAGTAGCGCACTTAAACCGAGTGGCACTGCCTCGCTTACTGTATGTAACCTTGTAGGGAGTGTGTGTGTGTGTGTGTGTGTGTGTGTGTGTGTAGGGATAATGGGGGGAGACAGGCCATGGGGGTGGGAAGATGGGGAGTTGACCTTATCGTTGAATGGGTCTGTCATTACCCTGAGACCGTGGTCTTCAATGAAGATACACGACTGACGTACGAGAGTGTCAGCCTCGGCCAGGCTGACGCACGAGAGTGTCAGCCTCGGCCAGGCTGACGTACGAGAGAGTCAGCCTCGGCCAGGCTGACGTACGAGAGTGTTAGCCTCGGCCAGGCTGACGTACGAGAGTGTCAGCCTCGGCCAGGCTGACGACGCACTAGATCGTCAGACGGTCGGGTAGTCGTTGCTGGGGTCGTGGCGCTCGTCCGGAAAGATGGGTAACGGCGCCTCTGTATGTGTGTGTGTGTGTGTGTGTGTGTAACGTCCAAACACCGATTTTGTCTCGTCATAACACGACACATTAGTCCACATTGAATCTAATTAGTCATTCACGTGATATACGAGGTGATTAAGTCATTAATAAGGTCTGGTCGGTGGTCTTTTCCGGCCCACTTGATAAGACGTTAAGTGGAGGTGGTCCGCGCTGGTCTTATATACACCACAGGCGTCTTCAGACCATCTCTCTCTCTCTCTCTCTCTCTGGCCTCGAGCCAATGTGAAGACCTCATGTTTAAGTTCATGAGGCGCATGTGAGTGTCTGAGAAGACACTTGGTTACACTTACACTTATATGAGTGTTAATATCTCTGGGTACTTTTGCACTTCGTTAAGTATGAGGGTGTTAAGTATGAGGGTGTTAAGTATGAGGGTATTTTCCACTCACACTTCGTTGATTTTGCTGGCACTTTCCTTCCACTCATGATTCGTTAAATATTTGGTCACCTTGCTCTCATACTTAGGTAAATATGTATGCACTTTACACTTATACTTAGTTAAATTTGTGTGCACTTTACATTCATACTTAAATTTGTGTGTACTTTACACTCCTAATTAGGCAAATTTGTACGCACTTTACACTTATACTTAGTTAAATTTGTGTGCGCTTCACATTCATACTTAAATTTGTGTGTACTTCACACTCGTACTTGAGTAAATTTGTATGCACTTTACACTTAGTTAAATTTTGTGCACTTTACACTTATAATTAGGTAAATATATGGTCAGTCTTTCTTCTCATGCTCAGTAAAATTCATTTTTTGCAGGAGTCGCCACAGTTCAGTATCAATCATAATATATACTTACCATGTTACTGCTGTTACGTAGGCACGCTGAGCTACACACACACGTGAACGTACAGACATTTCCGCTGTAGCAGGTGTCTGGCCATCCCTACCTCGCTGTAGCGGGTGTCTGTGGAGGCTGTTGAGGTCTGTCTGTTAGCTGGGTGGGTAGGTAGCGTGTCTGTGCGTGGTGTCTGGATAGGTCTGTAACGTGTCTGTATGTTGTCTGGATGGGTCTTTGTATGCGACTGTACGTTGTCTGTATTGTCTGGATAGGTCTGTAACGTTGTCTGTATTGTCTGGATAGGTTTGTAACATAGTCTGTATTGTCTGGATAGGTTTGTAACGTAGTCTGTATTGCCTGAATAGGTCTGTAACGTGTCTGTATTGTCTGGATAGGTCTGTAACGTTGTCTGTATTATCTAGATAATTCTGTAACGTGTCTGTATGTTGTCTGGGTGGGCCGGCAGTGTGTCTGTGTGTAAATGACATATGTCTGTGTATGGTTACTAAGCATACATTTATGTCGTTCGACCGTAATGTTTAATTAGCTAGGCTAATGAGGTAGGCCAATTATCTGCCTTGGTTGTTTCTGACTGTTGCATCGGCTGGGAGCGGGGTCCTGGGCAACAGACGTCTGTGTCGTGTCTGTTTGCCCATTATAATCGGCTAAATTGAAACCCGTTCCTCTGTTGTGTTGTGAGCCCAGTCGTGTTGGTAACACACAGACTCGCTCTGTTAGGCCGTGTTACCATTGTGTTACCATGTGTGGTCGTGTTGGTAACACACAGACTCGCTCTGTTAGGCCGTGTTACCATTATGTGTTACCATGTGTGGTCGTGTTGGTAACACACAGACTCGCTCTGTTAGGCCGTGTTACCATTATGTGTTACCATGTGTGGTCGTGTTGGTAACACACACACTCGCTCTGTTAGGCCGTGTTACCATGTGTGGTCGTGTGTTGTTCGTAACGCTCCACGTGCCGTTAGAAGATGTTAGTTAGATGTTTGTGATGGGTGTTAGAGTCGTCGGAGGGGGGGAGGGGGGGAGGGCAAGGGGGCGCTCATAAGTACTTTGAGTTCGAAAAGGTCATGATGGGTCAGCGTTCGATCCTCGTACGTGCTTTCGAAGGGGAAGGGAGGAGGGATGAACCTAGCGTTCAATCCCAGCACATGTGAGGGTGAGCCTAGCGTGCGTCCATCCTGTCCTAGCACGGTATATGGGGGGGGGGGTCAGACCTAGCGTTCAGTCCTAGCACATCATGCGATTACTGATTACTCCAGTATATCATGTGATTACTGATTATTATCATGTGATTACTGATTACTCCAGTATATCATGTGATTACTGATTACTCCAGTATATCATGTGATTACTGATTATATCATGTGATTACTGATTACTCCAGTATATCATGTGATTACTGATTACTGATTATATCATGTGATTACTGATTACTGATTATATCATGTGATTACTGATTATATCATGTGATTACTGATTATATCATGTGATTACTCATTACTCCAGTATATAATGTGATTACTGACTATATCATGTGATTACTGATTACTGACTATATCATGTGATTACTGATTACTGACTATATCATGTGATTACTCATTAGCATTTGTGGGTGAGTGGGAGTCAGTTGTACGTTTTGTGTCGCCCCGTCTCTTGACCTGGTGTGTATACCTGTATATAACATGTCTTTCCACACACACACACACACACACACACACACACACGTGGAGGTGATGGTGGTGATGGTGGTGATGGAGGTGATGGAGTGGTGATGGGGTGGTGATGGTGGTGATGGAGTGGTGATGGGGTGGTGATGATGGTGATGTGGTGGTGATGGTGGTGATGGGGTGGTGATGGGGGAGAGGAGGGAGGGAAGGGACGTCCTGTGCGCCTGGAGGGCAGGACGTGGGTAATCGTGGCCCAGTGGAGGAGGATGTGAGGAGTGGCGTCCCCAACACACACACACACACACACACACACACACACACACACACACACCCTCCCCTGTAACACACTCTTTCCTGTGGTGTGATGACCAGGGTCGTCCAACACACACACACACACACACACACACACACACCCCTGTAACACACTCTTTCCTGTGGTGTGATGACCAGGGTCGTCCAACACACACACACCTTCACCCATCATCACCACACATACCTTCACTCATGATACGTGTGTTAATGAATAAATGAATAAGTAAATAGGGGTTTGTTAGGGTTTAGGCAGCCTATCCGGCTGGACATACACAGTCTGGGGGGGTGGATGGGGGTCACGGAACTTGGCGAACTGGGTAATCATGGTAGTTAAGTAGTTACCTAATCATTAAGGAGTTTAAGACCAGTGTGGGTGTGGCTACCTCCAAGCAATGGAGACGGTACGTGAGTGAGGCACACACACACACACACACACACACACACACACACACATAGTCACGGTGGCACATATACGGCAATGTTAAAAGCGCCAACTACTGTGTTTAAGCAGCAGTTAACTGGAAATTACATGATGAATAGTTACCTGTATACAGGAGCTGACACACTAAGTGTGTGTATGTGTGTGTGTGTGTGCAGGCAGGGATGGTGGCCCGTCTGTCTCGTGTTGGCCATCTTGACTGATGTTTACAGTCGTCATCAACATCATTATCTGGTTCTTGATAGCAAGGAAGACGTCTAGTGGCGGCTTATATGCCTGTCTCCCCTGCGTTATCACCCTTATAGTCTTCTCTATGTATTTAACCCCTTATAGTCTTATCTATGTATTCAACCCTTTATAGTCTTCTCTATGTATTTAACCTCTTACAGTCTTCTCTATGTATTTAACCTCTTACAGTCTTCTCTATGTATTTAACCCCTTATAGTCTTCTCTATGTATTTCTAAACTCCTTTACGCACTTGCATTTCCACGAAATGTTGTGAGGGTTTTCTATCCAGTGGTATTTGATTAAGAATCATTTTCAGTGGTGTTTGTGTTGGTATCAACATTGCATTTTTTTCTTCGTGGTCTGATTTCGTCTCGAACTGGAGTCTGATGGGCAATTAGGGGTCAAACAGAATACCGTATTATGTATCGTTTGTAAACCATCTCCATAGCGCTTATTGAATAGGTGTGTAACTTAAAGTTTTTCTAAAAGGATTCACCTTGAAAGATATCAAATGGTTGTGTCACTCGACATTTTCTTTTCTCTCACAATTATTTGCTTATAAAGATCCCTTCTCACGCGTCTTGGAGAGCCTTTTAGACGGACGAGTCTGTATGAACACTTGGAAGTGACCCGGGGTCCGCCAGGAGAGCACTGGTTTCACATCTAGCGGAGTTACCCCTTCCGTCGTGTGGTAAACAGGAAGGAACCACGACACATTTTCCACACAGTTTACTCTCGTACCCCCTCTGTTATCTTTCCCGGAACTGGCATTACTTAGAAACCACTTAAAACCGTGTCATGTCACTTCATACGATCTTTATATAAAGAGTTTGATGATTTATATTACATATAAATCGCCTGGATCTCTGTCACTTTGGCACAGATTGCGTTTGTAAAGTGATTTAAGTATTATTATTTTTTCTGTGTAGTTGTCTCAGGTGTTTTGATTGGGTGTTGTTAAGTGTGAGTGAAGTGTGGATGGTGTTTTGAAGGTCGGCAAGCATTTTGTGTACCAACACAGCTGAGTGTAGACGGACGGGGTGTACCAACACAGCTGAGTGTAGACGGACGGGGCACATGGGGTGTAGCGACACAGGTGAGTGTTGACGGACGGGGCACCTGGGGTGTAGCAACACAGTGTAGACGGACGAACACCTGGGGGGTGTGTAGCGACACGGCTGAGTGTGTAACACGACGCGTTCGGCGGTGGTGTGTGTGTGTGTGTGTGTGTGTGTACGACGTGCGAATGGTGTCGTGTTGGCTTGGTCCCCAGAGCACAGCGTCCACCAAGATCCACAGCGATGGGGGACTTTGATCCACTAAATTGTGATGTGCGGCAAAGGTGTACGATTCATAACATGGTCTGATGAAGCCGATCCTCCAGGCACAGACCTAAACCAAAAACAAAGAACAAACAAACAAACAAAAAAGGAGTTTTGTGTTTATGGGTTGAATTATTGTCTTTCTTAAAATCGATTTATTTTCTGATAATTTTTATATCGTTGTATTTTTTTTTTTTATCTTGCCTGGTAACGTAAGAGTTAGGTGGGGCATTGTTACGTCACTGTGGTACGTGTGGTGAGAAATACTAAAGAAATGTAGGTTATATTTTCGACGTATGTTGTGATCGGAAAAGGTTGTAGTTATATACACCTTGTGTTAGAGTTATGATTGTCCTAACAATCTCTATGGTTCCTGTGAGTGGTCGTATTAGGTGGACACCCCCCCCTTCCTTCACCCCCCTTTGGTGTCATTGTGAGGTCAAAGGTCAATTCAGCCACAGTGTTGACGACCTTTTCTTAAGTATTACGAGTGTGAGGTGTGAGTAGCCTCACAACCTGTGGTCTCCAGTTCGGGTCGTGAGTCTGGTCGTGAGTAACCATACAACTGCCAGTGTCTGCTGGGTTGTTGACTCACACCAGCTTTCCCTTAGTTTCCCCTGCGAAGACCATTACACGAGGATTGACCGTTATCATAATACAAGCCTTCTCTCTCTCTCTCTCTCTCTCTTCCCGTTTTCTTGTTACCCCCAGATGGCTTTTTCCTACTAGACTCTCTTAGAATATGGCAGACACTTGGGGAGGGCTTCGTCCGCCGTCCGTCTGTAGTACGTCTATCCGTCCGTCGTACGTCTATCCGTCCGTCGTACGTCTATCCGTCCGTCGTACGTCTATCCGTCCGTCGTATGTCTATCCGTCCGTCGCACGTCTATCTGTCTGTCGTACGTCTATCCGTCCGTCGTACGTCTATCCGTCCGTCGTACGTCTATCCGTCCGTCGCACGTGTATCTGTCTCGTACGTCTATCCGTCCGTCGTACGTCTATCCGTCCGTCGTACGTCTATCCGTCCGTCGTACGTCTATCCGTCCGTCGCACGTCTATCCGTCCGTCGCACGTCTATCCGTCGGGAGTGGAAATTTAACCCCTCCTTAACCTAACCATGTCATCAAACCCCACAATCACATACTCGTCACACTCAAGACATTTGTTTACCATGCGTCTGTAAGAGACTTAAATGCCATAAGACGCGTCAAACTCGCTCTCGTATGGGCACTGTGACCAAGTTATGCCACTTTTGTGATAAGTTTAACCCGGAACTCAAACTTTGGCCCATACCTTGGGAGATAAGATGCCACCATTGGCCACAGACCGTAATACAAATACTCTGTTTTTTTAATATTCTTCCAGAGAGTATTTGGAATACATTGCACTGTCCATATCTGTGTTGCACTGCATGCGTGCGTGCGTGGCCTGATCCATGATCACGGCTCTGCAGATGATTCCGTAGTGGTGTTGTGTGTTGTTCAAGTCTAAGTGTGTGGTTGTAAGTGCTGTTTAAGTAATACACTTAGTTTGTAAGTAGGTGTTTCCCTCTAGGAATACTCGCCTGTTATATAGAGAGTTTGTAAGTGGGTGTTGTTACTTATACTTACGAGTGTGGGTTGGTGACGTGCCTGCTCTCCATGTTGCTGACGTCATTGTCTTCTCCCCCACCAACATATGTTGCTGACTGTCTCCTCCCCCCCCCCCCTCCCCTACCATGTTTATGACACCAGTGTCTCCTCCCCACCATATGTTATTATCATCATTGTCCCCTCCTAACTATATATGTCACTATATCAATGTCCCCTCCCCACCATATGTCATGACCAAGTGTCCCCTCCCCACCATACTCCCTAATACGACCGTCCCCTCCCCACCATATGTCCCTAACGCCACTGTCCCCTCCGCAACCACACGTCACTACTATATGTGCCCCTAACATCAGTGTCCCCTCCCCGACTAGTGTCCCCTCCCACACCAACCCCACACACATATATGACTAACACTAGTGTGTCTCCTCCCGCGTGGGCCTGCAGGAGAAGCGACCGTCCCGGGACATAGAGACGGAGACGGAGCCTGAGGAGGTGTTGGCTGTGGAGGCGGGTGGCGGTGGAGGTGGAGGTGGGTCGTCATGTTCCCTCTCCTCCGTGTCTGCCTCCCTCTCTGACAAGAGCGTCTCCACCGACAACATCGAGGAGATCAAGAGCGACGTACCATTCGCTGGTGAGTACCCGCACCCATCACCTCTACCTACCTACCACCCATCACCTCTACCTACCTACCACCCATCACCTCTACCTACCTACCACCCATCACCTCTACCTACCTACCACCCATCACCTCTACCTTCCTACCACCCATCACCTCTACCTACCTACCACCCGCACCCATCACCTCTACCTACCTACCACCCATCACCTCTACCTACCTACCACCCATCACCTCAACCTACCTACCACCCATCACCTACCTACCTACCACCCATCACCTCTACCTTCCTACCACCCATCACCTCTACCTACCTACCACCCATCACCTCTACCTACCTACCACCCATCACCTCTACCTACCTACCACCCATCACCTCTACCTACCTACCACCCATCACCTCTACCTTCCTACCACCCATCACCTCTACCTACCTACCACCCATCACCTCTACCTACCTACCACCCATCACCTCTACCTTCCTACCACCCATCACCTCTACTTACCTACCACCCGCACCCATCACCTCTACCTACCTACCACCCATCACCTCTACCTACCTACCACCCATCACCTCAACCTACCTACCACCCATCACCTACCTACCTACCACCCATCACCTCTACCTTCCTACCACCCATCACCTCTACCTACCTACCACCCATCACCTCTACCTACCTACCACCCATCACCTCTACCTACCACCCATCACCTCTACCTTCCTACCACCCATCACCTCTACCTACCTACCACCCGCACCCATCACCTCTACCTACCTACCACCCATCACCTCTACCTACCTACCACCCATCACCTCTACCTACCTACCACCCATCACCTCTACCTACCTACCACCCATCACCTCTACCTTCCTACCACCCATCACCTCTACCTACCTACCACCCATCACCTCTACCTACCTACCACCCATCACCTCTACCTACCTACCACCCGCACCCATCACCTCTACCTACCGACCACCCATCACCTCTACCTACCTACCACCCGCACCCATCACCTCTACCTACCTACCACCCATCACCTCTACCTACCACCCATCACCTCTACCTACCTACCACCCGCACCCATCACCTCTACCTACCACCCATCACCTCTACCTACCTACCACCCGCACCCATCACCTCTACCTTCCTACCACCCATCACCTCTACCTACCTACCACCCATCACCTCTACCTACCTACCACCCATCACCTCTACCTACCACCCATCACCTCTACCTACCTACCACCCATCACCTCTACCTACCACCCATCACCTCTACCTACCACCCATCACCTCTACCTACCACCCATCACCTCTACCTTCTTACCACCCATCACCTCTACCTTCTTACCACCCATCACCTCTACCTACCTCCCCATCGCTGGTGAGTACCCGTACCCATCACCTCTACCTCCCTCACACACTCACTCACTATGGCGTGGTGAGTGCCCGCGCCCATCACCTCTACCACCCACCCTCACTCACTCACTCCCTCCCCATCGCTGGTGGGTACCCTCACCCATCACCTACCACCCTCACCCCCTCCCTCGTTCCCTTTCCCTCCTTTTGAATGGGTCCTCCTCACCCGCCTTTCAGTGGTGAGTACCCGCAGCCATCACCCCGCCCCCCCCCTGTACTCACAGCCTCCCTCCCTCCCCCTCCTTTTAGATGAGTCTTACTCACCTTCCTTGTGTCGACCCCCTTGGATGAGTCAGATTCACCTCGT
>NC_092243.1:73091969-73114469 GCF_036320965.1 Panulirus ornatus | reverse complement strand
GACACGGGACTCGGTCGTCGCCCCTCGTCTACCCTGTGCTGGTGAGTTGCTTCATCGTGGCGCAAGACATGTGGCGCGATATGGCGCCAGGCTCCCTGATCTCCGGAGGACTTCCTTCCTTCCTTTTGACTTTTATTTTCTCTGTTCTGTGTGTGACGCGCCGTCTCGTCTCTAGCCTTTCCCCCGTTACGGTGGTCGTGGATGGAGAGACTCTCCCTCCGGTCATATCCTATCTGTTACAGTCGGGTGTTCCTCAGGGCTCCTATCTATCGTCTACTCTCTTTTCTTCACAAGTGGTATTTTCTTCTTCACCTTCTGTCTCTGTTCACTCCGACGCTGATGATTCCACTCACTTTCAGTTCACTTGCCCTGACCGTACCACTCTCACACTCGGTTCTCTTTCTCGTACCGAACATATTTCTTCTCTTACTTTGGACCTGGCTGCCTCTCGGTGTAAAATTCCATTGGTGCTAGAATGCCATTTCTACCCGTATATCTTAATGAATGTCACCATCAGTGTCACCTTCTTTCCCACATGTTCACTCTCAAAACATCCCAGTTTCATTCCCAGCAACGGCAACAACATGTTGGACATTAAGCCCTATCCTCCTCCTCCCCTCTCTCTCTCTCTCCCTTAGAAGCCCCACGTGATCATGACAAACACCTGCTCCCCAAAACCTCAGGAAGTGGGGTGTGGGTGTTGAGTCCGTGCCATGATTCTCCCTCTTGTGAGCCGCTGTTCCCTTGCCTGCAGGCGCCTCGTGCGCCCCGGTATGCCGTGGCTCTGCCCACGCATAATGCGAGGATCTATACCACTCCTGTCAACCAGGAAGGCACTCAGATGTCTTCAAGTGACGATCATTTCTCCAGGCATCACCTCTCGCCAGACCCATCCCCCTCTCTCTGGCACCCCCTGGCCTCCTCCTATCTGTTCTAGAGGCATTTGGCCAGTGATGTCCTGTGGTGTCCCTGCCACCCTGTGGACCCCGAGGCGCGCGGCTGGATGCTGCTGCCGCTGCTGCTGCTGCGTGTGTAGTTTGTGTGTGGTGAGCAGCTACTCGAGGATTGACCGTTATGAAACTCCTCCTGCTCCTCCTCCTCCTCCTTCTCCTTTTCCTCCTTCTCCTTCTCCTTCTCCTGCTCCTCCTCCTCCTCCTCCTCCTCTTTCCTTCAAAACAGCGATGGTGTGAATTCGTACGTACGTCATTGTTCCCTCGCCCTGTAACCTCTCGTCCTGTAACCTCACGTCCTGTAACCTCTCGTCCTGTAACCTCACGTCCTGTAACTTCTCGTCCTGTAACCTCTCGTCCTGTAACATTTGGGTCTACAAACACCTTGACCAACCCTCAATAGATTCTAATATTCTCATATTACATTTTCCTCCTTTCACTCGAGAGTTTGGGGGCATGTTTTGCCCCGTCCTTCACTCGAGAGTTTAGGGGCATGTTTTGCCCCGTCCTTCACTCGAGAGTTTGGGGGCATGTTTTGCCCCGTCCTTGACTCGAAAGTTTGGGGCATGTTTTGCCCCGTCGTGTCGATCATAATATAAGACTCCTCAACTCCCTCCTCGACCACCACAACCACAACCCCCAACCACCTCACCACTGACACCACCCCACCACTGCCACCACCACCACCACCCCACCACAGCAAGAGTGGCGGAAGCGTGTGGCTGAGTGCTGGCCACAGATCACACTCTTAAGTGGCACGTCCGGCCACCAGTGGCGCTGGTGTTGTTGTTGTTGTTGTGATGGTGGCCCCGGGTTGTATTACTAAGGTTGTGCAAACACTCCCCCCTTCCCCCCACCACCACAAGCACTGAGGTAACGGTGTAGCGCTTTTCTCTCCCCTACACCCCCACCACAAGCACCCCAGTGGTGGTGGAGTGCATCTCTCTCCCCCTTCTCCTCTCCTACTCCAGTACAGTTATAGGGCTTGTGTGTGTATATATATATATATATATATATATATATATATATATATATATATATATATATATATATATATATATATTCTAGGGTTATATTTGCGTGATGTGTTAATTTGGTCAAGAGGGAGGGAGGGAGACGGAAATTAACCTCCCCCTTCTCCCACCAGCGGGTGACTGTCTTCTCCCCTCATCAGAAGACAGAATAGCCCCGTGTGTGTATGTGTGTGTGTGAGAGAGAGAGAGAGAGAGAGAGAGAGAGAGAGAGAGAGAGAGAGAGAGAGAGAGAGAGAGAGAGAGAGAGAGAGCTTCCCTCCCTCGCAATCACCAGACTGCATCATCAGTTAACCTCGTTAACGTTTTCCATCGGCTGTAATCAGGTTACGTTTTCTATTGTTAACAATCAAAAGAGAACGGGGGGGGGGGGGGACCACTGTGTTCGTGGTGGTGGGCTGCCCACACTGCAGCGCAGCTGGTGACAGGTGGCCATGCAACGAGTCTGAAGAAGAAATTGGAAGTGACTGTTACTTTTCGATCGTTTCCCATTTTCTTCAGAGAGAGAGAGAGAGAGAGAGAGAGAGAGAGAGAGAGAGAGAGAGAGAGAGAGAGAGGTCTACCCGTCTAAAAAGAAATTGGATGCGACAGTTCCTTTTGGATCGTTTCCCATTTTCTTCTTCAGAGAGAGAGAGAGAGAGAGAGAGAGAGAGAGAGAGAGAGAGAGAGAGAGAGAGAGAGAGAGAGAGAGTTCTACACTCGTGCCCCCCCCACCCCCCCACCCATCACCTGAACCTTGCAATCACTCCTCCTTTTTCTTCTTCTTCTTCTTTTTTTAACTTCTTTATGTTAACCACATTCACACTTCCCTCAGTTCGCTTTATTCCCATCATCCACTTCGCTTATAGTACACAATGCTTTTCATCTTTTCAACAACAACAACAAAAAAAAAGAGCAGTTTCTTTGTTTGTTATCATGTTATATGTTGTGTTCTGTCCTTTGTATAGTTTGCATAACTGTTCCATGATGGCCATTATCAAACTGGTTCCGAAATTTTCGGGGTTGTGATCAGGTCACCCCTCACTCTTCTCTCTTCCATGGTTAACCAATTGCAGGAGTTCCTTCGTCAATTCATTTCTCTTAATGTTGTTACAGACCATCTGTCTTGATGGCTCGTGTCGACCTTATCTATCAGTTATGTGGACCTTATCTATCAGTTATGTGGACCTTATCTATCAGTTATGTGGACCTTATCTATCAGTTATGTGGACCTTATCTATCACTTATGAGGACCTTATCTATCAGTTATGTGGACCTTATCTATCAGTTATGTGGACCTTATCTATCAGGTGTACATATTATGTGCTTCTGTGCTCACCAAATATTGTACTTCTGGCCTTATGTACCATATGACCAGCTGCCTGAATATTGTCAGGTATTTACTCTAAATATTTACTCTTGTGATTATTATATGTGTGTTACGGGGAAAAGAGTGGAGGATGAACACCTGGGTTTGGGTGTAGGCCGCTTGCCACGTCCAGGATTCGAACCCATGCGGGTCCGACCCTGGGCTGGCCCGTGATGACTCTGTGTGTGTGTGTGTGTGTGTGTGTGTGATGAACAGTCTCAGCTGTTCGATCAAACTGGTAAGAACATGACCTAATCGCTGGCGGTTGTCCGGTGGCGATGGTAGCAATGTGGCGGATGACCGTGGTCGAATACATATGGTTGGGCGAACATTGCTAGAGTGTGTGTGGGTTAGCCCCGTGCATAGCTGCTCCTCCTCCTCCTCCTCCTCCTCCTCCTCCTCCTCCTCCTCCTCCTCCTCCTCCTCCTCCTCCTCCTTCTTTTCCTTCTCCTCCTCCTCCTCCTTCTTTTCCTTCTCCTCCTCCTCCTCCTTCTTTTCCTTCTCCTCCTCCTCCTCCTCCTGCACTGACTCTGTGTGTGTGTGTGTGTGTGTGTGTGTGTGTGTGTGTGTGTGTGTGTGTGTGTCTTTACTTGTATATGATTGGTTGTCTGTCTGTCTGTCTTTTTATCCGTCCATTGCCTGTCTACGTCTGTCTCTCTGGCTAGGTAGACGACAGCTTCGTAGGAGGAGGTAGAAGATGACCTCCGAGTTCGTCATGAATGAAACGCACACTCCATCTGTCCAGTCTATCTATCTATCTCTTTATCTATCTATCTCTCTGTCTGTCTGTCTGTCTAACTATCTATCTATCTGTCTATCTTTGTGTCTCTCTATCTGTCTTTCTAACTGTCTGTCTGTCTGTCTGCCGTGTGTCTCTTTGTCTGTCTTTCTATCTGTCTGTCCGTCTATCTGTCTATCTGTCTGTCTGTCTGTTTATCAATCTGTCAGTCTGTCTATCGAGCTACATCGCGTCACGGACGCTGTAAGGCAAGTGCGACGTCCCAGGAAAAGTTGTCTCTGGGGTTCCACATCCACAACCATCGGTGGGGGGGAAAAGAACGCTCCCTCCACCCACTGGTGTAGTGGTGGTGGAGGTAGTGGTGGTGGATACAGCGGTGGTGGGGGAAGTGGACGGTCGGTGGAGGGGCGGCGTAGAGGAGGGGGGAACAAGTGGGTGGCACTTACCAGCCACACACACTCACACAGGATGAGCACCTAGTGTGTGTGTGTGTGTGGGTGTGGCACCCACAGCTGGCACTGTTTACACTGGTGTCAGTAATACCCGGGCCTCCCCTCCTCCTCCCACACCTCTCTCTCTCTCTCTCTCTCTCTCTCTCTCTCTCTCTCTCTCTCTCTCTCTCTCTCTCTCTCTCTCTCTCTCTCGGCCTGGTGCTGATCACCAGGGAACACCACACCAAACACGTTGTAAGAATCACAAGAGAGAGAGACACCTCCTCCCCACTCACCCCCACTTCCCCCCTCCACACCCAAGAATCACAACTGTGGCTTCATAAGAATCATGGTAAACAAGAATCACCACAGACAGTTATCCAAGAATCACAGTAAACAACAAACACCCACGTGACCAACAACACACAAGGGTTAAGAATCATAATCACACACATATATCGGGCTGAGGCCGATATATATATTATATACGCTTATTGTACGCCGATGTGATATCGGGATCACAAACAGATGGAAAGAAACAGATGAAGAATTATGTTTTTATGTCGATCAAACAAATAGACAAATGGTCCATTACAGCTGATTAACGGAGCGATTAATTAGTTCAGTTTCTATCAAGTGATCGAGACACGAACATGTATATGTCTTTTTCAAAGTCCTTCCATATATCTCAAAGGGTAATATGAATAGATAGAGAAAATATGTACTGGTTTAAAAGAAACGTGTGAAAGGAGTGTATAACATCCCACTGTCCTGTGGGAGGCCACGGGTGAGGGATTGGAAGGTGGAGATGGCCCCCTGGGCAGCGTACAGCCTGTGGGAGGCCACAGGTGAGGGACTGGAAGGTGGAGACGGCCCCCTGGGCAGCGTACAGCCTGTGGGAGGCCACAGGTGAGGGACTGTAAGGTGGAGACGGCCCCCTGGGCAGCGTACAGCCTGTGGGAGGCCACAGGTGAGGGACTGGAAGGTGGAGATGGCCCCCTGGGCAGCGTACAGCCTGTGGGAGGCCACAGGTGAGGGACTGGAAGGTGGAGACGGCCCCCTGGGCAGCGTACAGCCTGTGGGAGGCCACAGGTGAGGGACTGGAAGGTGGAGACGGCCCCCTGGGCAGCGTACAGCCTGTGGAAGGCCACAGGTGAGGAAGTGGAAGGTGGAGACGGCCCCCTGGGCAGCGTACAGCCTGTAGGAGGCCACAGGTGAGGGCCTGGAAGGTGGAGAATGGCCCCTGGGAAGCGTACAGCCTGTAGGAGGCCACAGGTGAGGGCCTGGAAGATGGACACGGGCCTCTAGGAAGCGTACATCCTGACGACGCTCACCTAGGACGTCTGCAGGCCACGGGATGTGACTCGACCGTAGCCCAGGGTTGATGGCCTGTCTCAGGATCGTGTTTGTGGTCGACGTAGGTCGGAGTGTCTTGCGTCGGTGGGTTACCAACGAAGAGGCGCGAGCTCTGTCTGTGTTAGCGGCTGCCTGCCTGCCTGTCTCTCTGTCTCTCTACGTGTCTGTCTGTCTTTCCGTCTACATAGAGTAGTCACCCATCCCTTACTGTCCAAGACCCAGTGGCCGCCACAGTCGGATTATGAGCCAGTGCCCGTCCCGTCCCGCTCCCCCGTGGGTGGGGTCGCGTACCGAAGCCGTCGGGCCCCGGGGGGTGGGAGGGGGGGGGGAGCAAGTCTTACACACACACACACACACACACACACACACACACACACACACACACACAGAGGCACATTGCCTTCCGTCCACAGGAAGCCCCCGACCACCAGGACATCAAAGACCACCAGACATCTCATGAAGGAGTTAACATTTGTACATCATTACTCCGGGGTCTCTCTCTCTCTCTCTCTCTCTCTCTCTCTCTCTCTCTCTCTCTCTCTCTCTCTCTCTCTCTCTCTCTCTCTCTCTCTCTCTCTCCCAACGGCCTGCTTACCTGACTCCCTCCCTCCCCTCCTCCTCCGGGATCAGAAAAAAAAAGGAAAAAGACAAGGAGCTTCACCTGTCAGACTGGGGGGGGGGGATGGGGAAGTTTGGGGGGGGAGGGGAGCTTGTGATAGGGGAGGTTCTCTCGTCAAAGGGGAGAGGGAGGGGGAGGGGAGGAGGAAGGTCCAATCACATGGGGGAGGTTAAATATTAGGGGGGGGGGGAGAGATGGGCTCATCGCGATAGAGGTGACTTTAGTTCGTCCTCCACACATATATATGATTTTTCATCCCATCGAGGGGGATGATCACCCCATGTAGAGGGGGGAAGGGGGTTGTGGGGGGGGGGGCAGTGCTTGACGTCAGGCCATGATGATGGAGAAGCTTCTGTTGTTGATTATGTCCGTGTGTGTCTCTTTCTCTCTCCCTGGAGACGGAGGAGGGAGACGAGTCATTAGAGCGGGGGAACGCTGTTTTTGACTGACACGAATGGAATTAAGGTTATATGTGTGTGTGTGTGTGTGTGTGTGTGTGTGTGTGTGTGTGTGTGTGTGTGTGTGTGTGTGTTACCGGACTCCGCCCCGCTTGAGGTTACACCGCAAGTGAAAAGTCACCTCGAGCGAAGATGCTCCATCGTCCCTTTGACGAAACCAAGAATACTGTCTCATCGGAGAACTCCACGCTTCAGATGAGTCCATCTTGACCCAGCTACTGAGTGTAGCGCACCCTTGAAGATGCGGGAACCCCCTGGATTCAGGGCACTAGGGTTATAACCCCAAGGGGTTTGTGTAATGATAATGGGGTTGATGGATGTGGAGAGAGCGTATGATAAGAGAGACCAGAGACGCTTTGTGGAAGGTGTTGTGAATATATAAATTGGGAGGAAAGCAACCAGAAGCAGTGAGGACTTCATCTAGAGAGTAAGTGCGAGTAAGACGAGAAGAGAGTAAGTGGTTCCAGGCTAAGGTGGGTTTGCGGGCAGGGGTATGTGTGATGTCACCATGGCTGCATCATTTGCAGATGGCTGGGGTGATGAGGGAGGTAAATGCAAGGGTCTTGGAGAAAGGGGCGAGCATGCAGTATGTTGGGGATAAGAGAACTTGGGAGGTTAATCATTTGTTTGCTGATGACGTATTCCTGGTGGCAGATTCGAGTGAGAAACGGCCAAAGCTGGGGCTCTAAGTTTTGGATTGTATGAAAAGAGAAAGATGAGAGTAAATGTAAATAAATGGAAGGTTGTTATTATGTTTGGACAGGTTATTTGGATTATGATATTGAATGTCGAAAACTTGTAGGAAATGGAGTGTTTCAGATACCTGGTAATGGATATGTTAGCGAATGGAACCACGGGAGCTGAAGTGAGCCAGAGAGCGGGATGAAAGTGGCAAAGATCCTGGGCGACCTGAGGAATGTGTTGAAAGGGAGGTCACTGTCTTTAAGGGGTGAAAATGGGTATATTGGATGGTAAAGTAGTCCCAACGGTGCTGCTGTAGCGATGCGAGGGTGGGCCCTAGACTGAAGATGTAAAGAGGGTGGATGTGTTGAAAGTGACATGATTGAGGAGTGTGTGTGTGGTGTGAGGAAGGTGGATGGAATAAAAGGATGATAGCGTAAAAGAGAGAGAGGTATGGTAATGAGAAGAGTGTAGGTGAGGGAGCTGAAAAGGCCGCTCTGACATGGACGTGAGTAGAAGATGACTTTGAGAGGGTATACTTATCAGAAGTGAAGGGAACGAGGGAAAACGGGGGAACCAAAGAGGAGGTGGAAGGATGAAATGAAACGTGCTCAGAAGATACGGGGCTGAACGCGCAGGAGGGTGTGGGGTGTGCCAAGGGATAGAACGAATTGGAGCTATGTGGTTTACGGGGGACGACGTGCTTTCAGTAGACTGAACTAGGATCCGGATAAACCATGGAAAGGCATGTGAGGTCCGTTTGTAGATAGTGGGGGTGTGGTTTCGGTGCGTTGAACATGACAGTTTGAAAATGGATGTGAGCGAAGAAGGCCATGTCTACCCTCTGTTCCTGGTGCTACCTCGCTGAAGCGGGAAACGGCGAACAAGTATGAAAGCAAAAGAACTCGTGTGATCGTTTATACAGGATCTTGTCCCCCCCCCCCCCCAAAAAAAAGGGAACACGGCTCTAAATAAAATGTAAATACATGACCTCTGGTTCTGGTTATGGTAAAGAGGAGGAGGAGGAGCAGGAGCAGGAGGAGGAGGAGGAGGAGCAGGAGGAGGAGCAGGAGGAGGAGGAGGAGGGGATGGTTTGTTATGGCGTAGGAGGTCTTGGGTGTGTGTGTGTTGGGGGAGGGTGGGGGGGAACAGGCAGACCACACTCATGTCATCTCCATTTTCTTTTGTTTTTTTGCTGCTCTGGGGGGGGGGGGGGGGGGGGGCTGTGGTGTGTGTGGGGGGGGGAGGTGGAGTATATTGTGTACACGTGGTCCTGGTGTGGGCGGTGACGTAAGGGGGGGGGGGGATACACTCTGACGACGCGTCACTGGTGACATTTTGCTGTGGTGGTGATGGTGGGCGTCGCCACCACAGCCCTCTACCACCATCCTCAACCCGCTGGCGGTCATGACGTACCACCCCGCTCTCTCTCTCTCTCTCTCTCTCTCTCTTGGTGTATCTTTGGTCATGCGTTCCCTCTCACATGTAAGTGTTTTAAGTAATGAGGGAAGACCTCCTGTCTCTCTCTCTCTCTCTCTCTCTCTCTCTCTCTCTCTCTCTCTCTCTCTCTCTCTCTCTCTCTCTCTCATACGTGTGAGGCTAGTGTTCAACTAGTTCAGTATGATGCCGGTGTACGTACCTTCCGGTTAATGGCTTAGCTGCTTTGAGGTTTGGTGTGGGAGGGGGGGGGGGTTATGGGGTTCTGGAGGCTGGTGGGTTGGTGGAGGTTATCCGGTCTGTTGCTGCTACTGTTGCTCCTCCTGTTAGACGCTGTCTGTTGCTCCTCTGTTCCTCGTACAAGTTCTTCTGGTGCGCGTAATCTGTTGCCCCTTATTCTGCTTCCTCAACCACGTGTAGATGAAGTATATAAGTATACTAGAAATATGATGAGTGTAGCTTTCAAGTATATGTATACATGTGCAAGTGTACTACGAATATATATATGAGTATACCAAGGATATATACGAGAATACCAAGGATGTATACGAGTATACCAAGGATGTATACGAGTATACCAAGGATATATACGAGTATACCAAGGATATATACGAGTATACCAAGGATGTATACGAGTATACCAAGGATGTATACGAGTATACCAAGGATATATACGAGTATACCAAGGATATATACGAGTATGCCAAGGATGTATACGAGTATACCAAGGATATATACGAGTATACCAAGGATATATGCGAGTATACCAAGGATATATACGAGTATACCAAGGATATATGCGAGTATACCAAGAATATATACGAGTATACCAAGGATATATGTGAGTATACCAAGAGTATATACGAGTATACCAAGAATATATATACGAGTTTACCAAGGATATATACGAGTATACCAAGGATATATACGAGTATACCAAGGATATATACGAGTATACCAAGGATATATATGAGTATACCCAGGATATATACGAGTATACCAGCGGCATGAGGTAGTGTGTGGTGATGAGGCCAGCAGAGTGAGTGTGATGAGGTGTTCATGATTGCTGTGTCTCCTCACGCCACAGGTGAGTAGGTCACACTTGAGGTCGCACTTCAAGGCCAAGTGTGTCTCGAGGATTACCTTGAGGGAGAGGTGGGGGGGGGGGGGTGTGCCTCTCAGCGCCTTGTTTCGAACCCTTCAGTGGTTCAGTGGTTACCTCGGCCCACTGGTTCAATGGTTCGTTTTCTTTAGTTCCTATGTAGTGGTTTGTTTTCTTTAGTTTCTGACCCTTGGTTCGTTTTCTTTAGTTCCTATGTAGTGGTTCGTTTTCTTTACTTCCAATGCAGTGGTTCGTTTTCTTTAGTTTTTGACTCATGGTATGTTTTCTTTAGTTCGTGACTCATGGTTTCGTTTTCTTTAGTTCGTGACTCATGGTTCGTTTTCTCTAGTTACTGACTCATGGTACGTTTTCTTTTGCCCCTGACTCATGGTTTCGTTTTCTTTAGTTCCTGATTTATGGTTCGTTTTCTTTAGTTCCTGACTCATGGTTTCGTTTTCTGTAATTCCTGACTCATGGTTCGTTTTTCTTTAGTTCCTGACTCATGGTTTTTTTTATTCATTGTATCCTTTACTATCTGTGTCATAGTTGTGACTCACTCCTATTTTTTGTGTCATTGAAATCCTTTTTTTTTAAGTACTTATTTGAAATTAAGTTGGTCACCCATGATTTTTTTGTGACGTATCACGTTTTCTGTTGTCTGACGCGTCTAAGTGTGTTTGTTTGTTTGTGTGTTGAGGGTCATGTGTTCCTCCACCCCCCCCCCCCGGACCTGTTGTGGTGTTTGTCTTTCGTAGACCTGATCTGTGTCAGGTTTTGTGTAGTGCGTATGTGTCGGGTCAGCCACGTCTGACGTTGGGCCTTTGCGTATTTGAGTACATTGTGATGATGGTGGGGGCCGGGGGGGAGGGGGGGGCCTAGGTAGTGGTTGGGGTGGTACGTGGGGGGGGTGTGAGAGGAGGAGGAGGGGGGAGATGAAGGAAGGGGGAGGGGGGGTGTCGGGAGGGAGGGAGGGAGAGGGGGGAGGGGAGGGGGAGGGGGGTCTGTGAGTTACCCTCCCCCCCCAAAAAAAAAAGCGTCGACCTTGGCAGATTGGGGGGGGGGTGCTCACCCCCCCTACCCCCACCTCCCCTCAATCTACTACTACTACTACTGTTCGCAGCAGCTGCTAAGGAGGGAAGGAGGGAAGGAAGGAGGGGAGGGAGGGAGGGAGGTGAAGGGAGGAGGGTATGTACGTAGTACGTGACGGCGGGCCAGACAGACAGTACCTCCCTCACTGCCTGGTGGTGGGGGTGAGGGGGGTTGGTGGGTGGGGGGGTAATATCTGTAGGCTCCCCCCCCCCCCCCACGAGGACCCACCACCCTCATCATCCACTCACAACTCGTTGCCTCTTGCCCTCGTGAGAGAGGGAGGGGTGAGGGCGCGTCGTGAGGTAGGGGGAGGAGAGGGGGTGTTTAAACGTACTCTCGAAGTGTTGCTCGGAATATATATATATATATATATATATATATATATATATATATATATATATATATATATATATATATATATAACTGTCAGAAGAAAACGTCGTCTCGGGCGGTTTTTTTTTTTCCTGGGTCAGTGTGGGTTTACGGGAATGTTTAAACCCGACTACTGGCCTAGAGCAAGCGTTTTTTTTTTTTTATCCCCCACTAAAATTACCGTTGAAGTAGTTGTTGCAGTGGACGATCTCTCTCTCTCTCTCTCTCTCTCTCTCTCTCTCTCTCTCTCTCTCTCTCTCTCTCTCTCTCTCTCTCTCTCTCTATCTATCTATCTATCTATCTCCGTCTCTCTCTCTCTCTCTCTCTCTCTCTCTCTCTCTCTCTCTCTCTCTATCTCTCTATCTATCTATCTATCTCCGTCTCTCTCTCTCTCTCTCTCTCTCTCTCTCTCTCTCTCTCTCTCTCTATCTATCTATCTCCGTTTCTCTCTCTCTCTCTCTCTCTCTCTCTCTCTCTCTCTCTCTCTCTCTCTCTCTCGGTGAGTGATGGGTGGCTGGCGGCGCCCACTCCACACTGAATGAAGTGATGGCGTATTCTGCACTTCACGCATGGGGCGTAGGTCAGGTTCACTTTCAGAGTACGTACGTGGTGAGGTCAGCTGGCTCCCGGGAGGGGAGGGGCTGGGGTAAGGAGAGTGAGAGGGGGGGGGGTGTTGTCGCCCTACTGTATACACACACACACGTCCGCCAGGTCAACTGTGTGGGGGGGGGGGGGGGGGAGCTTTGGCGTGGCGAAGGTCACTGAGTAAGGTATGTCAGTGTAGGGTTTGTAGAGGGTAATATACGGGGGGGGGGAGGGGGGTGGATACGTGGTGTAGTTCGTGCGGGTGAGGGGGTGGGGGGAGGGGGGGTTGTGGGGGTGTAGATTTGAGTGGCGAAGGAGTTGAGATTTGAGTGTGATTGAAGGTGTTTTTAGGGGTATTTCTGTGTGTGTGTGTGTGTGTGTGTGTGTGTGTGTGAGAGAGAGAGAGAGAGAGAGAGAGAGAGAGAGAGAGAGAGAGAGAGAGAGAGAGAGAGAGAGAGAGAGGTGGCAAGTGGGATCCGGATGGCGTGGCTGATGGACGAGTGTAATGATTAAAGTGAGTAAGATTAAATGAGGGTGCGAGGGTGGGCGAGCGAGCGAGCGAGTGAGTGAGTGAGTGAGTGAGTGAGTAAGACAATGAGCGCAGGAGTGAGATCAGGGGGGGGGGGGGGTCGATATAGGGCAGAGCAGTGAGGCAGGTTCGGTGTGAAAGATCGTAATAAGTGTGTGAGAAGTACGGTCGAGAATTGATTGACGAGGAGGGGAACGAGAGAGAGAGAGAGAGAGAGAGAGAGAGAGAGAGAGAGAGAGAGAGAGAGAGAGAGAGAGAGAGAGAGAGAGAGAGGAGGGGTTGTGGTTGTAGGTGCAGTAGCAACATAAAGTTGTAGCTGTAGACTAACACGCCAAGGAGGGGATGGGAGGGAGGGGAAATGGAGGCATGGGGGGTTGTAATTGTAGCAGGAGGAGCAATGGTTGTGGTTGTAGTGTACCCTAGTAAGGGGATGATCTCCCTTAATCCTCACTTCACTTCCATACTTAACACTTATACTTTTCGTGATTCTGTTAAGACATCTATTGCCTCTTCTACCCTGTACTGCTCTCTCCCTCACCTCCCCATCTAGATCTCCAAACTTAACCAAGATAGCTCCTAGGTACTTACATTCTACCAAGATAGCTCCTAGGTACTTACATTCTACCAAGATAGCTCCTAGGTACTTACATTCTACCAAGATAGCTCCTAGGTACTTACATTCTACCAAGATAGCTCCTAGGTACTTACATTCTACCAAGATAGCTCCTAGGTACTTACATTCTACCAAGATAGCTCCTAGGTACTTACATTCTACCAAGATAGCTCCTAGGTACTTACATTCTACCAAGGTAGCTCCTAGGTACTTACATTCTACCAAGATAGCTCCTAGGCACTTACATTCTATCACCTCTTCTTCCAGTCTTTCTCCCCACTGTGTCTGTAGCATAATATAGTACTCATTCTTCTGTTATTATTTAGGGCTATGAAAAATCTGTGCTTCCACTGTGCCACGTATCAGACATCATTACTTCACTCTCACTCGCATATACCTTCAGTCGCCTACGTTTACACACGTCATAACACACACCTACAACCCCCAGCAACGCCACTCCACTCCCAGCGAACAACATGCTACATTACCCATCAAATAGCAACCCCCTCCATCACACACTCCATACTTCAGCATTCAGCCGAGATCCCCATCCACTCCAGGTGCCTCTCCTACCTTCAGCCTCATTATTGGCTTTCTTACCTCCCTCTTGGCTATAGACCCTTGCACTTGTAACCTCTTCCTTCCCTCCTCTGTACCCATGCATGTAGCAGATGCTGCCTCACCTTCTCCCACATTCATCAGTTCTTCAAAATACTCTTTTCATCTTCCATTCACCTCCTCCTCCTCCTGATTCAACAACTCCCCTTCCATACTTCTCACATTTATATTTCCACTCTTGATCTACTCATTGTTTGCTTTCCTCTATCATCATCTTATCATTCCATATGACTCGTCATATATTCTTCCTTATTCCTCCGCTGCACTTCCACTCGTACATTCCATTCAAGCAGTCCACCATATGTCATAAATTTTTTCCTTCTCTTCCACAGCATCTGTCATCTCGCCCCTCCTCGATGCATCTCCCCTTTTATTCTTATTATCATTCTTCTTGGGGCAGCCATATACCAAGCAAACCAGCTTCACACAAATGATATATCGGTTTTACTTGAGACCAGATTCTGGTAACGTAGGTTGAGCCCGTAGTGCTCAACACACCACCACAGTTTGCGGATGATTCTGTCCTGGCTGCGTCCTCTCCTCCTCCTCCTCCTTTCTGTACAAACAACCACAACTGTTTACTTTTTTGTACGATATTTCGTATGTTTGCCTGAGTTCCGTCGGCTCAGGTGGTGTGGAAGTAGTGAATATTTTCCCCCGCCAGGAGACAGGATTATCAAAACAACACCACACTGCGCTATATACCACCGCGGTTCAAAGGACAAAACCTCACACCGATGGACAGACTTTAAAAAAAAAACACGTAAGATGACGATCACACATTACGTTATTAAACTCACAGCCATACGATGGATCTGTGTACGTACATGGGTCGAAACGTACACGGACAGCAACACACACACACACACACACACACACACACGCACACGTATGGCTGGCCCACACGAGAATGCTCGACACTTGAGATACAGAGAGGGAAAGGACTGTCTGTGCCACACAGACTGACCCCACTACCTGGGCGACAACGCAGCACAGAGCCCCCCCTCTCCTGGCGGAGGCCTTCCTCCACCTAGCCGACTGTGACCACCTCCTTGGTCAAGCCACGGTCTTGTGGGACACACTACCACGCGGCCACCAGGTCGTGAACTAAGGCGTGGCCTCCCCCAGGAGGCGTGGTAGGGTCAGGTGAGGAGGCGGCGGGGGGGCCCCTGTGACCGTTCATTAGCGAGAGACACGATACTGCAGAAGGCGCGGGAGGAGAGGGTTGAGTGGGGGGTCGGGGATGCCTGAAACAGAACGCTGGGGAGGAACGAGGAAAGAATCAGGTCAATAGCCAGCCTATATATGGCCAGCCTGTATATGGCCAGCCTGCGCAGTGGGCCATAATGATTACGTAATGATTACTGAGATACCTGACACTGTGGTGGATGACCTGACCTCACGTGAGCTATGCGAGGTCAACGGGTCAAAGTCAGGTCAGGTCAGGGCGTCATGTATTGGGCGATGAGTTTGATCGGTGTGTGTGTGTGTGTGTCTGTGTGTGTGTGTGTGTGTGTGTGTGTGTGTGTGTCTGTGTGTGTATGTGTGTGTGTGTGTGTGTGTGTGTGTGTGTGTGTGTGTGTGTGTGTGTGTGTTGTGTGTGTGTGTGTGTGTGTGTGTGTGTCTGTGTCTGTGTGTGTGTGTGTGTGTGTGTGTGTGTGTGTTGTGTGTGTGTGTGTGTGTTGTGTGTGTGTGTGTGTGTCTGTGTCTGTGTCTGTGTGTCTGTGTGTCTGTGTGTGTATGTGTGTGTGTCTGTGTGTGTGTGTGTGTGTGTGTGTGTGTGTGTGTGTGTGTGTGTGTGTCTGTGTCTGTGTGTGTATGTGTGTGTGTCTGTGTCTGTGTGTGTGTGTTGTGTGTGTGTGTGTGTGTCTGTGTGTGTGTGTGTGTGTGTGTGTGTGTGTGTGTGTGTGTGTGTGTGTGTGTGTGTGTGTGTGTGTATGTGTGTGTGTGTGTGTGTGTGTGTGTGTGTGTGTGTGTGTGTGTGTGTATGTGTGTGTGTGTGTGTGTGTGTGTGTGTGTGTGTCTTAATTTGGTTGTTAAAGTTTGACCACTTCTGTCTTGAGGAAATTCAGCGGCCATTCCATTATACTCCACAACCTGTAGTACATTATACTCCACAACCTGTAGTACATTATACTCCACAACCTGTAGTACATTATACTCCACAACCTGTAGTACATTATACTCCACAACCTGTAGTACATTATACTCCACAACCTGTAGTACATTATACTCCACAACCTGTAGTACATTATACTCCACAACCTGTAGTACATTATACTCCACAACCTGTAGTACATTATACTCCACAACCTGTAGTACATTATACTCCACAACCTGTAGTACATTATACTCCACAACCTGTAGTACATTATACTCCACAACCTGTAGTACATTATACTCCACAACCTGTAGTACATTATACTCCACAACCTGTAGTACATTATACTCCACAACCTGTAGTACATTATACTCCACAACCTGTAGTACATTATACTCCACAACCTGTAGTACATTATACTCCACAACCTGTAGTACATTATACTCCACAACCTGTAGTACATTATACTCCACAACCTGTAGTACATTATACTCCACAACCTGTAGTACATTATACTCCACAACCTGTAGTACATTATACTCCACAACCTGTAGTACATTATACTCCACAACCTGTAGTACATTATACTCCACAACCTGTAGTACATTATACTCCACAACCTGTAGTACATTATACTCCACAACCTGTAGTACATTATACTCCACAACCTGTAGTACATTATCCTCCACAACCTGTAGTACATTATACTCCACAACCTGTAGTACATTATACTCCACAACCTGTAGTACATTATACTCCACAACCTGTAGTACATTATACTCCACAACCTGTAGTACATTATACTCCACAACCTGTAGTACATTATACTCCACAACCTGTAGTACATTATACTCCACAACCTGTAGTACATTATACTCCACAACCTGTAGTACATTATACTCCACAACCTGTAGTACATTATACTCCACAACCTGTAGTACATTATACTCCACAACCTGTAGTACATTATACTCCACAACCTGTAGTACATTATACTCCACAACCTGTAGTACATTATACTCCACAACCTGTAGTACATTATACTCCACAACCTGTAGTACATTATACTCCACAACCTGTAGTACATTATACTCCACAACCTGTAGTACATTATCCTCCACAACCTGTAGTACATCATCCATAAGACTCACTCTTCTACACAAACAAGAAGGCTTCATCAACCTACGTGTCACCATGCACCACAACACTGCCCTCACACCAGACACACGGTTGTTACATCTCTCTCTCTCTCTCTCTCTCTCTCTCTCTCTCTCTCTCTCTCTCTCTCTCTCTCTCTCTCTCTCTCTCTCTCTCTCTCTCTCTAATATGTAATTCGAGAACCTCGTTAGGGTCAGCGGAGAGCGTGAAACCCAAGCCTGACTCACACTTCCTCTCCGGCGGCACACAGACCCCGGTCCCTCAGGAGACGCCAACACGGAAGCGGCCTTATCGAACTCACTCATAGTGGCCGGTGACGAAACGTGTCTTGAGTGGTTCCCACCCACACACCCACCCAGCAGGGTTGTGCCACCCATCTACTGACGGAGGCGTGGGGCGTGCGTGAGACACAGATCAAGGTTTTTTGGGGGGGCATACACGAGGGGGAGCTCCACCCACCAGGAGGTGTCAATATAAAGTTACCATGGGTGAGGGCGCGGGTGTGGGTGTGTCTGTAGGGCCTGGTTGTTCAGGGGCGCCGCCCTCCACACACACACACACACACACACACACACACGCCTGACATACCCCCTGACTGAATCATGTCTCGTTAGCTTACAACCAATAGACGTCCGTCCCTCTCCCGCTGAATGAAGACCGCCTCTTGTCGAAGCCCTCCACTCAGGCTCCGAGGGCAGACGGCGGCTGGAGGTTGTCAAGACTCACCCCCCAACCCCACCCCAGCAACCCCTCCTCCTCCTCCTCCCCTCCCACCCCAAGCAACTAAGTCACATTACGACATTATCTCCCGCGGTGATGTATCGAATTCTTCTGGGAACTGTACACTTGAGATTTCTTGGCTCAGTATCTTCCTGGCTGTATCAGTGGGGGTTGGCGGGGGTCTTGTGCCAGTGGTGAGGTTGCGGTGGAGGATGATTGTCGTGGTGGTAGAGTGTGCTGTATAGAGTGGTGGTGGGTGGTGGTGGTGGTGGAGTGTGCTGTGAAGAGTGGTGGTGGTGGTGGTGGGAAGTGATGGGACTCATTGGCGATCTCTGGTGCACGCGCGGGTTCCTGCTGTGTGGTAGGTGACTTCTTTCAATTACCTGTTGAATACGTAAGTGCGACGGTACGGCCCTTGAGCACGACGGCCCTTGAGTACGACGGTACGACCCTTGAGCACGACGGAAACCGTCCTTGAAACACGAGAGTACGACCCTCGAACACGAGTTTACGACCCTAGCGTACGATAGCCCGGCCTTCGACCTGACCAGTGAGGGGTCGTACCCGAAAGTAGGCCATCGTATCCCAAAGGGTCGTACCGTCGTTGTGGTGCCTAACCCCACTGGTGATGGTGGTAGTGGTGTACCACTGTGTGTATGTGTGGGGAGGAGGAAGGAGGGAGGGAGGGTAGTCGCAACCCCTTCCCTCTACTGTAGAAGGATACTCCTCGTCCCTTGCTTCACTCAAGGATGCCCCTCCGTCCGCGTGTCTGGCGGGGGAGTCTCCCTCCCTCCTCCCCCCGACACGGGCCTGGAGGTCGTCTCCCGACCTGTACACCACCGTAATCTGGGCCGTCCATCGCCCGCTCCTAATTGGCGCAACTCCTTCAACTCTCAGTCACTTCCTTATTGCTCGCTGGGACGAGCGCTTCCGGGCTCGCGCGCCTCTCTCTCTCTCTCTCTCTCTCTCTCTCTCTCTCTCTCTCTCTCTCTCTCTCTCTCTCTCTCTCTCTCGTCATTCCATCGTTGCCACCTCGGATCTCCCCCGGCGCTAAAGGGAGGCCTAGGTTGGCTAACCTGTGGGGTGTATGGCGGAGGTGTGTTGCGAAGATCCCAACACCTCAGCAGGCGCTCTGGCTGGAGGAGAGCTCCTGAGGTTGGTGGGGTCAGTAGGTAAACCGCTTGCTGGAGGCCTCTTTGGTGGGGTCAGTAGGCCTCGTGATGGAGGAGGGTGATGGAAGAGGGGAGAGGAGAGAAGGCTTTACCTCCCCCTGGGGCGAGACAGATGGCAGAGCACCGGGCCAGACACTATCGAGTGCCTTACGTCTGTTGGTGGTTGGTGACGTCCACTCCGCTCTCACCTGCTCCTACCTCCTCCTCCTCCTCTTCCTCCTTTGCTCCATCCTCCCGACCTATCCTACGCCCCCTCGCCTCCTACCCTCCCCTGAGCTCCCTTCCCTCCCTCCTGCACACCACCTCCTCCTCCTCCTCCTTGGGGGCGTCATCGCTTCATCCTCCTTCCCCATGTACACAGTGCGTCCAATATTTCTATCCTTATCATTACTATCTTATTCTCAGCTTCCTGCGCCTCCTTTTATAAACACATCCTTTCACACCTCCCCCACATTACCCGTGTCCCCAGTTGCTTGAGCTGGGCTGGGTAGGTGCACACACACACACACACACACACACACACACACACACACACAGTGTATTACTACTTTTTCACACGTCTTTCTTCCTCCCTCAAGTGTATATACTAATTTCAGGATCCATGTGGAAGCAGCGTCTCCCGTGTACACTTAGATCATCATTGGCATGTAACTACACTGTGTCTGTTGGCCCCTGTGCAGCAGATCATACTGATAGCTATCCACGTTCACACTCGTATCAACCACCAGTCTATACTGGAAGCTTTTCTATACTGTAAACTTTCTATACTGGAAAATTTCTATACTTGAAACTTTTTCTATACTGGAAGCTTTCTATACTGTAAACTTTCAATACTAGAAACTTTCTATACTATATATATATATATATATATATATATATATATATATATATATATATATATATATATTCTTTTTACTTATGATTATAACAAGTTGTAAACTATTATTATTGTAAGTTTTCTCCCTCGTGGATAACCTGAACAATTTATGAATACCTCTTTATTTACCCTCCTCATCTACACTTCCATCACATCAAGCCTCTTACTCTACATCTCTCTAGGGTAGATGACATCACCCTCTACTCCTCTCTAGGGGTAGATGACATCACCCTCTACCTCTACGTCTCTTAGAGGTTCTTCATTACTCACGACATCAGGGCGATACACTGGGGCCTCTCTCTCTCTCTCTCTCTCTCTCTCTCTCTCTCTCTCTCTCTCTCTCTCCTTCCTGTATAGCAGATGACGTCATCCCCCGTACATTCCATTTAGGATTGAATTACATTTGCCATTTATTTGTTTATTCATTTATTTATTTGTCCATTTATTTATATTATTTGTTTTCTTCCGTCCACGTATGTGATTTGCTTCCACGCTGTACGACCGTCGTACGGGAGGGTCGTACCGTCGTGTTTCAGAGTAAGGCGCGGTTGATCGGGAGGGGGGGCAAGGGGAGGGGGGGTTGAATGGGGGTGGGGGGTGTGGGGAGGGGGGGGGGGTCAATTCGTCCGTCCCATGTCATGCACTTCCCGCCATGCACCCTGGCTGCCCCCCCCCCCACCGTCTCCATACGACATCCGGGCCAAAGGTCACACATATTTGGTGGCTTTCCGGAAACGCGGCATCGCATCACGCTATGTAACAACCCTCTCTCTCTCTCTCTCTCTCTCTCTCTCTCTCTCTCTCTCTCTCTCTCTCTCTCTCTCTCTCTCTCTCTCTCTCTCCATTTCTCCCCCACCCCCCGCCTCTGTCATCCCATCCCCTTACCCCCATATATTTTTTTTTTTTTTGTACCCTCGGGACGACGACGCGTAAGGAGGAGGGGAGAGGGGGGAGGGGGGAGAACAGAAGTCGTAGGAGGGGGAGGGGAGGGGAGGGGGAGAAGGGGGTGGTTGGTACCTACTACCGTCGTGGGGGGGAGGGGGAGGGGAGGAAGGAAGGGGGGGGTGTTTAAGGGGGGGGTGGGTTGGTGTGGGGGGGGGAGCATATGACGGCCCCCCGGTCAGGGTCGGGGAGGGGGAGGGGGTCGCCCCCCCCCCCCCCCCTGAGACGCGCCATTCATACAGACAGACTACTTATGGGGGGTCCTTGAGGCTGGCTGGCTGGCTGGGTGGGTGGGGAAGTGGAGGGGTTCGAACCCCGGGGTCAGGCGGTACCGGGCGTCACCACTGGACGCCAAGATGATCATGCTTACCAGTGACGTGATGATGGTATGATCAATCATGACGAATGGCATGATTAATCATGACGAATGGCATGATTAATCATGACTAATGGCATGATTAATCATGACTAATTGCCTGATTAATCATGAGTAATGGCATGATCAATCATGACTAATTGCCTGATTAATCATGAGTAATGGCATGATTAATCATGACTAATTGCCTGATTAATCATGAGTAATGGCATGATTAATCATGAGTAATGGCATGATTAATCATGACTTAATTGCCTGATTAATCATGAGTAATGGCATGATTAATCATGAGTAATGGCATGATTAATCATGACTTAATTGCATGATTAATCATGACTAATTGCCTGATTAATCATTGTTATCAGCGGGTGATCAAATCTGTCTTTCATTAAGGAAATGAACTAGTATTGTGGGATGGTTTACCTCCCACACCAGCAAGGTTGACGTAAACCCATCCCCTATGTCTTGCAGTTTACCTCACACGCCGCCTCCAAGGCGTGTGAGGTAGTTTACTCCCCCCCCTCCCCCCACACAGAACTCCAGCGAGAAGTAAACCTTCCAAGTATGTCGTGGGAAGTTTACCTCCCACACCACAAAGGGGGGTAAACCCGTGAGGCGGTTTACGTCCACACACGCCAGCAAGATGGGAGTCGGGCGGGGCTGAGTTTACAAACACAAGGATGTCTGTGCAGTTTACCACCACGGCATTTCTCTACTTAAAGTCATCAACCTCACTTTATATAAGTGTTACTTAGAAACACCGAATCTACAACACTATAGACACTTAAACACAACTACATCCCACAACAACTGGTGCCCACACTTCGTACCACCGGGTCTGTGACTGATGTATCAAATTGGCCCTGTGGTCCGTGTGTGTGTGGTCCGTGCGTGTGTGTGTGTGTGTGTGTGTGTGTGTGTGTGTGTGTGTGTGTGTGTGTGTGTGTGTGTGGTCCGTGCGTGTGTGTGTGTGTGTGTGTGTGTGTGTGTGTGTGTGTGTGTTTGGTCCGTGTGTGTGTGTGTGTGTGTATGTGTGTGTGTGTGTGTGTGTATGTGTGTGTGTGTGTGTGTGTGTGTGTGTGTGTGTGTGTGTGTGTGTGTGTGTGTGTGTGTGTGTATGTGTGTGTGTGTGTGTGTGTGTGTGTGTGTGTGTGTGTGTGTATGTGTGTGTGTGTGTGTGTGTGTGTGTGTGGTCC
>NC_092243.1:73046969-73086969 GCF_036320965.1 Panulirus ornatus | reverse complement strand
CCTCCATTCTCAGCTGGACGATAAATGGGTACCTCGGATAGACTGGTGTGTGTGTGTGTGTGTGTGTGTGTGTGTGTGTGTGTGAGTGAGTGAGTGAGTGAGTGGGTATGTGTGTGTGTGTGTGTGTGTGTGTGTGTGTGTGTGTGTGTGTGTGTGTGAGTGAGTGAGTGAGTGGGTATGTGTGTGTGTGTGTGTGTGTGTGTGTGTGTGTGTGTGTGTGTGTGTGTGTAGTGAGGCGAGTTTACTGGTGGAAAGGCTTCTGCCTGGGTGTGAGGAAACAAAACTTGTTGGTTTCTGTCATGGCGCAAAAAAAAAAAAAAAGACAAAAAAAAAAAAACCGGTGTGTTGGAATGGCCCCAAACATGGAAGTACATAAAAACAAAACCAGATGTAAATACAAAAAAAAAAAAAAAGAGGAGTCATAACTGTGGCGACTGAATTTCTTAAGGCATTTAACCTTCCCACTTGGATTTATAAAGGGATTTGATCTATCCACTGGGATTCGAGAAGGATTTAACAATGTCCACTGGGGATTTCTGAAGTATTTAACTTGTCCACTGGGGTTTCTCAAGGGATTTTTTAACCTGTCCCCTTCCATATATGATGGGATTTAACCTGGTCACTGGGATTTCTGAAGGGATTAAACCTGTCCACTACTATATCTGGGGGGGGGGGATTTATCCGGCCCAGTGAGATTTCTATAGGAATTTTATCTGTCCACTGGGATTTCGACGAGGGATTTATCCTGTCCACAGTTGCCTCAGAAGGGATGTAATCTTGCCACTGGGATTTGAGGTTTAAAGTATAAATGAACTTTTGAAAGTGACGTAACTTGACCACTACGATTTGCTGGGGATTTCCACGTATACACCGGGATATGAGGAAGGGATTTAGCATATTCACTGGGATTTTTAGAAGGGATGTGACCAATGTAGTGGGATTTTAGAGGAGATTTAAAGTCCCAGGGAAAGGATGGATTTATTCTCTCAAGACCAGAAACGACCACTTTCACAAACACCAAACACATTTCTTGAATCCCCCAAAGTCTTGTTTTCACCCCGGGTTGGGGGGAGGGGGGGGGGGTTCACTTCAGTCCTTCCCTGAAGCGCAGTGTACCCGCATCTTCTCCACTTCCACCTTGACACTACAGAAGAGTCACAGGAACGACACTTTCCTTGTGGGGTAAACATGGAGTTGAAACCTTCCCTCCATACATAGGTATTCTTCCCTATATATATATATATATATATATATATATATATATATATATATATATATATATATATATATTGTCATGAGTTTAAACTTTCCCTCCATACATATATATTCTTCCCTACATTTATAGGTATAGAGATATATATATATATATATTGTCTTATATGTTGTTGGTGTCTTGATATACTAACGTGTGTGTGTGTCTTCGTCCTCACCACCACCAGGGTTGTTTCGCGGGAGCATCACGCCCATGGAGGGGGCGGGGGAGGTGTCTGCCTTGGAACGTCCCCGCTCGCTGGCCACCACCACAGCCCTGAGGCACCCCTCCTCCTCCTCCTCCGCCGCCGCCGCTGACAAAGGTACGTGTCGTATACGCCCTCTCTCCGATCTCCCCTTGGAGAGAGAGAGAGAGAGAGAGAGAGAGAGAGAGAGAGAGAGAGAGAGAGAGAGAGAGAGAGAGTCATACAGTGTGCGTATATCCCTGACCATAACCTGTCCTCTTCCTTCCCCACTTGCAGGATGCCGGAACAGCGTGGGAGGCCTCACCACGCGAGACATGACCGGTGGGTGGTGGCGGCGGCGGAGGGAGTGGTGGCGGCGGAGGAGGAGGAGGAGGAGGCTCGGGCATGAGTCTCCTGTCGCCGCTGGAGGAGGCGGAGGAGTGGGCCAGGATCAACGACATCATGGCCAGCTTCGGAGGCGGCCTGGCGCGCGAGAGCGTCTTCATGGCGGAGCTGGAGCACGAGTTCCAGACGAGACTAGGTAGGTGGTGTGTGGCGGGGGGGTCACACCTGACCCCCCTTCCTCCCTGACCTAGTTGCCCTTTGACCTGATGACCCTCTGAAGGACTAGGTGACAAGACAGTGTCAAGCCTCCAGGAGGTAGGACGGGATGGATAAGATCCTCCTCCTCCTCCTCCTCTTGGAGCAAGGTATGATCTCTTGACCTTTGAACCTCAAGAGGTCATGTCAAAAGATCAGGTCGTGGCACCAGACACGGTGCGTATATAACATCCTGCGCGGGCCGCGGGAGACAAAGGGGGTAGGATCTGGTCTCTCTCGTGAGGCGTGGCAGTCAGCCAGTGTTTGTGGAGGAAGAGTTGAGAAAACTTATGTTGAATATTCTGTGTCTCTAACTTATGTTGAATATTCTGTCTCTAACATGTTGAATATTCTGTGTCTCTAACCAAGAAAATATTGACTGAAGATCCTTGTGTCTTGTGTGTATGACAGGTCTGTCGCTGTCGCCATCACAGCAGGGGCTCGGCCTCCTGACGAGCACGACGGGCGGGAGTGAGGGCGTGGAGGTGGGCGTGGTGGAACCCGGGGACAAGACCGTGGGCGGGTGGCTGCGCGCCCTGGGACTCCCGCAGTACGAGGACGTCTTCGTCGCCCACGGCTACGACGACACGGATTTCTTGGTGGGTCTTTCAGCCTCGCTGCCGCTTCCTCCTCCACTATTGCCACCTTTCCCCCTCGCAACCCTTCTTCCACGTCCATTGCTTCGTAATCTTTTTTAATATTGAGCCTCATCCTTCTTCGTTCAGTGAGTGACTCATTGCTTTCTTATAACCTGCTTTCTGTTCTTCCACTTCCTCTCTTTCCATTTTAATAATCCCTCTATTCATCAAATACCATTTCCTTTGCCCTCGTCTTAACCTCCTCTATTATTTCTTAACCCTCTTCCAGATTTCTTTACCGCTCCTCCACAGCTCCCCCCATCTTAACCCTTCCCTTCCCCACACTCATCACCTTTGCATATCCTCTCTACCTTCTTATCTACCTCACCATCATCTACACCTCTTGGTGGCATCAAATGAAGCACCGAGGGGATCTCAAGCCCACCACAGTGTGCAAGGACACAGGGACCCTCTCAAGTGAACCTGGTGTGTGTGTAGTGTGTGTGTGTGTGTGTAGTGTGTGTGTGTGTGTGTGTGTGGTGACGGGGGAATTTCCTGCCCCATCTAACATATTGGTGGTCACGCAGACTCCACTCACAACCCTGCCCCCTTGTCATGGAATCTTGGTGCGTTTGCAGGGTGTAGCTCACATTCCGTTGTAAGCTGACAACTCCTCATAGTGGTGGCTGATATACAAGTGTTGGTATGTGTTGTTTGTGGGGGATATGCTGTTTGTAAATTAATTGGTGTGTTCACAGTCGATTCTCTCGTACTAAAATCTGAATCGTCAGAGAAGGTTTGACTTTAGAAACAGCCACATGTTTCAAGATTTTTTTTATACATGATAATTAATCTTATCATGTATATGTATCACTCGTGTCTGGAAACAGTAATTTCATTTCAGAATTTACCTTACCTTTTCATATCAATATTCAAATGACCCGTGGACAACTAAAATGTAAATGATAATCTTCACTTTACTGTGCCCGCTATAAATGTGGTCCTTCACCACTATGTTTGTCCATCTTGAGCCACTCAATCTTTGTGGAGGTTTTTTGTTTTAAACTCCTTCATTGACAGAGCTTTTTTGGGGTACAGATTTGCATCTTCTCTTGTTCCCAACCACACAACACCAGAGAGTTCTTATATCAGAGATGGGTTTGGTTGTTTTTTTTTTATTTATGTAAATTACAGGTTTTAAGAGATTAATGCAGATAAGCCAATGTAAAGTAAATTGTTACAATGTCTTCAAAGGACACTTGATTACATATAATAGCCCAGTTGGTCTGTCCCTCTTTATCTGTGGCACACGCAGTAACTAGAGAACGTCTATGATGGTTTGTGTGTTATTTAAATAAACTCAGAAACACCAGGAAGAGTTGGGGAGAGGGAAGAGTTTAAACTGAGGAGAACAGGAAAGCTTGGGGGGATGGTGGCTATTATCTCTTTCATCAGCGTCACCAACATATGCCACATGAAGACTCCACACCCACAGTGGTCTACGTTAATGCTGATGCCTCCGTTGTTGTCCTCCTACACACACACAGAACGGAGGCATCCTTGAGGGTGGAGACTTGGGCGAGCTGGGCATCACTCAGCCGACGCACCAGCAGATCCTGCAGGAGGCTGTGTCCCGCCTGCCGACCCCGCTCCACACCCACCGCTCCTCCTACAGCCTCCCGGACACGGTGGAGGCGTGGCTGGACTCCATACGCCTCCCGCAGTACGCCCAGAACTTCCACAAGAACGGCTTCGGAGACATGGAGCGGGTGAGGAAGGTGTGGGAGATCGAACTGACGACCGTGTTGGAGATCACGCGGCCGGGGCACAGAAAGAGGATCCTCTCCTCCCTAGGAGACCGACCGCTGGAGCCGGAGCTGCCCCCGGCGCTCAACCCGCACGACCTCAGCCTGGAACTCACCAAGTTGGTAAGTGTACGACGCCTGACGCGGAGCGACAGACTGGCGAAGACGACGTACGTATGTTGTGGAAGATGCGAGATCGCGCAAGACCCAAGTACACTCCCTCTCTCTCTCTGGGTCTTGCCGTCTTGTATTAAACCTGCATTCATGTCATACCTCAGTATACTACCTCTTGGCCCATACACTGATATACCAATTCATACAAGAGTATACTTCTTAACTCCCCTACGTTGTTGTATAACGCCCAATATACATGATACTCTCTCTCACGACATCAAGGTACCGTCCATCTTGGATGACCAAACTTTGCTTCTCTCTCTTTTTCTCTCTCGTGTGTGCAGAACTCGGACATATCCCAGCTGAAGGAACAGCTCTTCAACGACCTTCCCTCCTCGACGAGCCGTGAGCGGCGGCCGCCGGAGACCACGAGCAACACCATCCGCCGATCAGGAACCAAGAAGCGCAGCGCCCCCCAACCACCCACCAAGTGAGTAGCGGTGAACCACACTAGTCCTGACGCCCCCCCCCCCCCCCCCCCCACTCGTGCACGGTCGTTCTCCCTCTCAGTCTCCCCGTTTCCTTGATGATGTGATCACCTTGAGTGTTTGGGCAGTGTTAGGAAACGTTAGAGGAATGTTAGGAAAAGGGAATACAGGTATTTCTGAAGGAGAACTGAGCGTGGAGCGGAACAGGTCTTCTTAGGACAGACATCTTGCATTTAAACCCGCTTTGATCACAGTGGTACGACCCTGGGAAGGACAGTTGCGATAGGAGACGTAGTAGCCAACGGCTGTTGACTTGATGTAAATTGCGTTAGAAACATGATTGTAAATCAGTTAAGCATCTCTCCATCCACCTCTCCCTCCGGCTCAACTTCCAGCCCAGGGGGTGAGTGGGGGTAGATAACACAAACACCATGAAGTATGTTGGACGTGTCCCACCTTGAAATATGTTAGGAAAGTCTAAGTGGGTAAAGTTCCTCTCCTATAGTACGAACAGTTCTACTGGGGCTCAAATGTCTCTTCTTGATCAAAGTGGGATGTTATTTACTGATTATAACAGATAACATTGAAGTATTCTTTTGGCCTTGGAATTGGGAGATTTGGTCTTTGCATTTGTTATATGTTTGTTTAGATGTTTGTCACGTTGCTGTCAAATGATAATAGCCGCCAGGTGCATGTCATAGAAGACTTTTAGTATTTTACGGTAGTAATCACTTATATAAGTTTGCTCTAGGGACTTTCTTCGAGAGTTAGTAGTATTAGTTTAGGGACTTGTCCACCTGTAGCCTGTAGTGTTTACATGTTATAACCAATAAAAGATAAACGCAAATGAAATCAGTTTGTGGGCATCTTTGGTACTTTAAATGCTTAATCATACCCACATGTTAAAAATGCTGAGCAATCTATGCTGCATCGCAGCGTATGCATAATGAGGAACGAATGAAGATAACGAACGAATATCATAGATAAAAAAAAAAGAAGAAAAATACGTTAGCATTATGAACGACAGAATGTTTGACCACGTCTTCCTCCCAGTACGAACCCAAGTGTAAACATTTGACCCTTTTTGTCTCCTTCTCCAACACCAGGGCTCCGCGAAGCCAGCCGCCTCCCATGGACCAGCAGAGCGGCTCCGACCAGCTTGGTCACCTGGCCATCCGCGACCCGTCGCAGCTCGTGGTGGGTGTACCCAACACGGTGCTCACAGCCTGGAGACACCACCCCAATGCCCTCGTCTCCGCGAGTGTCCAGTATGTAGCACAGGTGAGTCGAACCTCCTCCTCCTCAACCTCCTCTCTCTGCTGTCTACGTAGTCTGACTGATCATCTGATCCACAGGCGAGTTGAAACGAATTACTGGATTATATTAACGCGCACTGCGTTGCTTCCTCTCGTGTCCTCGTAGACGAGGGAGTGGAAGGTCCTCCACTGGCAGAGGCATGCAGTCCTGCTGCGTCGTTGCAGTCAGAAAACAATAATATTTACCATTTTGTTTGAGGTAGAAATGTCACTGGACTTTGAAAGGCCACAACGATGACTGCAACACACCCCGTAGGATTTGTCCCTTTTAAGTGAGGCATGAGCCCAGTGTGTGTGTGTGTGTGTGTGTGTGTGTGTGTGGAGGTGAGGTCGGGGTACGTAAGAGCACGGGATTATTATGTAGTCCCACAAAGTCTTAGATTTGCCTCAGTCGTTAGTAATTGTTGTTTTATCTATACCTCATCGTTGTACCCCATGATGCTCCGTTATGGATGCTGATGTGAAGACGCAGGAAAGACTTCCGTGGTGTAGGTTCGAATCCTGGTTGTGGCAATCGGTCCATAGTGGATCCAGTTGTTCATCAAATCCCTAGTGGGTTGGTCGATAAAATGGATACCTGGATTAGACGAATATATATATATATATATATATATATATATATATATATATATATATATATATATATATATATATATTGTTTTCAGTCATTTCTACGAGACTTGAATTCAAAAGACCTGTCGGTGAGTCCAAAAATTTTGTTCGCCTGTATTTTTCAAGGTTCTTTGCACTTCTTACATGGCTTTAGGTCACCAGAGATTATTACACCCAAGCCCTTTTCCTCATTGATGTTTTTTAGTTTGCCTTTTCATTATTCACCACCGAAATGTAAAGTTTTCCATTCATCAGTATTGAAATTCATTTGCCACTTGTTATCCAAGTCTGTCAGTTTGAAGCCGCAGACGTCCTGTTTCGGTTGTACATTTGCTAACTTCGTATCGTCCGTGAATTTAGAGATCTCTCAGTAAAGTTCATATATATATATATATATATATATATATATATATATATATATATATATATATATATATATATATGAGAGAGAGAGAACCGATTCCAATACTAATCGATGTAGCACATCACTTGTTACGTCCAGAGGTTTGACCGCTTCTGTTTACGGTCAGTCAGCCAATTTCCAAACCATGGAAGTACAACCATTTGACATCTTTAGTTAGTAACCTGTGATGTGAGACTTTATCGTAAATCTTTTTGAAAGTCTAAATTGATGACATCATCTGCTTTACTTTGATCATATATGTCGATTATTTCATAAAAGAAATGAAACACATTTATGAAACGAGTGTTTTTACACATATTTACTATTCGCTAAATATATTCATTTTTGTCTTACACTGAATGCTTGCGAATAGTGTTAAAAATCCTCATTGTATAGAATTTAGAATGAAATGTATTTTTTTAAAGAATTATAAGAGATGAAAATTAGCTCTCCCTTTTAAGGGAATTTGGAAAGACAAAAGTTGAAGTGTGCATCATACAAACACTTAATAGTGTTATCTTTTTTATTTACTTGGGGTGGATAGAGTACACACAGACATACACCTTATGTGGGACTTAAATTTGCTGAGTTAGGGCCCTCAACCCTACCCCTTGGGCTGGCTAAAGGCAAGGATGTCCAGTTTCCTTGAATAGACCATGACAGTTATTGACAGTAGTTTCATTTTCATGTGAAAACTGTCGAGCATATGGCAGTGTTGGGTGTTTTATCAAACCGAAAGTGTTCTGATGTTTTATTTCGTATACAAATTTCAAACAAAGTTATACTTGGAATAGTAGTTGTAACTGCCTGTCTCAGGAGATCCTTCTGTTCTTTATGAGGCTCCTGCAGCACTCATTAAGCTGGTCACGTCCACTGGTCGGAAACATATAAAATAAAGTGTTTTGATGTGTATGTATGCATCTATGTGCAGAGAGTCCAGGGCAACTGAATAGTAAGTGCTCAGTGTCTTCGTTGTGTTGATTGCACTGTAGGCATTTGGAACGGATTTTCTGATGTTGCAGGGATGGATGATGTCCAAATTGTAGACAGGGTGTGTGACTCGTGTTGGTTTCGACGAGTGTATGTCCTGTGGGATGGAGTGCACGACTGACTTGGGAGGGTAAGTGTGTGGTGTTTGATGGGTGTATGTTTTGTCGGCGTAACATTTGTTGTGGGTAGAGTGGAAGGTCTGCATGTAGAGGTTACCGAAGAGTGAGGTAGGAATGAGCGTTTTATTTCTGTACATAAGGATTGGTGGCTAGTAAGGGAGTGGTTTGGGTTGGGTGGGTCTGTTGCCGTGGCAGAGAATCAAGTGCGGATTGTAGTAAGGAGGATGTTTGAGTCATTTTATACGTGTTGGTGTCTTTGTGATGGCGAAGCAACGTACTGATTGCGCTGTACATTAATCTGTTTGGTGTGCTGCTTTCGTCATATTCGCTTTTGAGAGGGTAGAACACCATCGCAGGTGTAGTCAAGGATACTGTGGTAAAAACCACAGTGTACCCCAATGCAGACAACATCTACCATATAAGCCTCAGATCAGCCAAACTCCTCATGCTTGACAACACCACCAACTCCCTTTGGGGCATTACACTTAAGGCCAGTGTGGTTCACCATTACCGATATGTGACTGGGAACTCTGCAGCCCAAAATGTTTGCTCTGTTGTTTAGACTGGATGTATGTAGCCCTGGGGCGACGCATCATCATCAACCACATTAAAGAAGGGGGCGCCTGCAGACAGCAACACTGGTGGGAATATGGAATATACCCTCACAGCTTGAGGATATGAAATGAAACGCTGGCGGGAACATGGAATGACACTCGCAGCTGAGGAGGTGAAACGCCTGTCTCGTCGCGTCAGCACGGCGCCTACAAGTTTTAGACTATACTTGATTAGAACGTCATCAGTCACAACATGCAGTCGAACGTGGTGGCCTTGTACAATCCCCCTATTCGATGGATGACCAATTCGACGGCGGGGCGACCGAACCCTTCCCTTACCAGCCGCAGGAGATGCGAGAGGATTAGGCTGATGATTGACTGTCACGGCGTCTTGACCACAGGTCAGGCTAATATTTGCGTCTCTTGACCAACCTACCTTTTCCCCCATGCTCTCTCTCTCTCTCTCTCTCTCTCTCTCTCTCTCTCTCTTGACTAAGCTTTGGTTCCATCTCCACCTTCCTACGTAGGAGTTTGTAAATTTAGTTCCACCTTCCATGGTGTAATTTACTTTTACACCTGAAGACGCCTAGTGCGTAGGCGAACTGTTGTGTACACTGATGAATAAATTATGGAGTAGTTGGGCCTCGCTCTTCATCCTGAAATAAATGCTCTTGACACCTTGGGAAAATTTGTCAAGAAAACTGAGTTGCAAGAATTCGTTCAGTGATGATGATAAAAGTAATAATAATAATAATAATAATAATAATAATAATAATAATATTATTATTATTATTATTATTATTATTATTATTATTATTATTATACCCCCCAAAGAAACCTAATCGCCATTTCCTGCGTTAGCGAGGTAGCGTAATGCACAGACTAAGAAAAGCCACATCTGCTCACATCCATTCTCTAGCTGTCATGTGTCTTCTTGTCCATTTGCCTTAATGCTTATCAGCACATAATATTGACTTTACACTTATCTTTCTTTTTTTTAACTGCAGTAACACCTACTCTTTACAGTACCTTGGGTCCACTCACGTGAAAGAGTTGAAAGGTACAGAATCCACGATGAAATCCATCCAGAAACTAAAGAAATCCACCTCGGAAGGAGCCAAGATTCCCAAAATAGTCTTGTCTGTATCATACAGAGGAGTTAAATTCATCGATGCTTTAACGCAGGTTCGTTTTTGTGATGTTCATGGCATTTGCATTTTTCTTTCACTTGTATACCTTATGTTTTCAACATAGTAGTTCTGTAATAACCAGTATTGTGTACTGCACTTCACTTAATGTTCATTGTCATTTGTCTCTTCAGAGCTTTACAATAAATATTTTAAGAAATTTTATACCCCATGTAATGGCAGTCTTCTATTTTCTTATAATTAAGACATAATTCCTCTGTTCTGACCAGTCATTTTGTAAAACAATTAAAGACATTTCACTCGACACAAATATCTGTGTAAATTGAGAATCATAGGTGACTGGATGTGATGCTAAATGCACTACTCCCTGATTTACCACAGCGATTTGTTCATTAACTTGATTATTTGTATGGAGGTTTGTCTAAAAGTGAGTCCATGTATGTATGGATCTCTTATCATTAACTCTGTCCCCTAAATATGTAGAATGAATCATGTGCCTGCATGCATGCTCCTTTCTTGGGAATTCATGCTGCAGAACAGGGTTTTCCAACCTTTCAGGCCAACATGGGGCAGGGGACTTGCCGTTCATCTGTTATTATTATTATTTTTTTTTTTTTTTTTTTTTTTTTTTTTGCCGCTGTCTCCCGCGTTTGCGAGGTAGCGCAAGGAAACAGACGAAAGAAATGGCCCAACCCACCCCCATACACATGTATATACATTTGTCCACACACGCAAATATACATACCTACACAGCTTTCCATGGTTTACCCCAGACGCTTCACATGCCTTGATTCAATCCACTGACAGCACGTCAGCCCCGGTATACCACATCGCTCCAATTCACTCTATTCCTTGCCCTCCTTTCACCCTCCTGCATGTTCAGGCCCCGATCACACAAAATCTTCTTCACTCCATCTTTCCACCTCCAATTTGGTCTCCCTCTTCTCCTCGTTCCCTCCACCTCCGACACATATATCCTCTTGGTCAATCTTTCCTCACTCATTCTCTCCATATGCCCAAACCATTTCAAAACACCCTCTTCTGCTCTCTCAACCACGCTCTTTTTATTTCCACACATCTCTCTTACCCTTACGTTACTTACTCGATCAAACCACCTCACACCACACATTGTCCTCAAACATCTCATTTCCAGCACATCCATCCTACTGCGCACAACTCTATCCATAGCCCACGCCTCGCAACCATACAACATTGTTGGAACCACTATTCCTTCAAACATACCCATTTTTGCTTTCCGAGATAATGTTCTCGACTTCCACACATTCTTCAAGGCTCCCAGAATTTTCGCCCCCTCCCCCACCCTATGATCCACTTCCGCTTCCATGGTTCCATCCGCTGCCAGATCCACTCCCAGATATCTAAAACACTTCACTTCCTCCAGTTTTTCTCCATTCAAACTCACCTCCCAATTGACTTGACCCTCAACCCTACTGTACCTAATAACCTTGCTCTTATTCACATTTACTCTTAACTTTCTTCTTTCACACACTTTACCAAACTTTATTTGTTATCATTATTATCATGACTGTATTATAATGAATACTTTCTCCTTTTTGTTCATCAGGCGTTAGTGTGTGAACATGAGATCCGCAACATCCATTGTGCCTGTCAGGATGCTGATGACCTTTCGCACTTTGCCTACATCACCAAGGATCTTGAAACTAAGGGACACTATTGCCATGTATTCAGAGTGCAGTCTAAGGTAGGTGTATATTTTGTCTAATTTCCTCAGCTCCTACATAACATGATAGCCTTATGCAGGACTTGATGTAAACCTTGATTTTATGAGAGTACAAAAACGTGTCTCCATGTTTTTGTAACCGTTAAAGACCATGGTTTGATCACAGGACAGCATTGTTGATTGGGTAGTACATGGTATGTTATTCAAGGATTCTATCAGTCATGAGGACCCATTAAATTCCCCATCCAGAGAACATCTTCAGCATGGTGTGATAGAATGTATTTTTTTTTTTAGCAGTGGAAGCTTTGAAATATCCGTGACAACTGAACTGTTCTACATTAACTAGGTCTAATCATTCCATTTGTGGGCTGCTAATATTATGATGTGAAACACTTTAAATTGTGATTATATTGTAAGAATTAGAGATCAAATGAAAATCTTCACAAACCAAGAAAGGTAGGAGCTTTGTAGAAAAGTTTTTTTATGAAAATTTTGAAATTTACAAGTATGCCTTGCAAATTTTGAAGTGCTAAAACTGCTTTCAATTATTTTTTTTTTTGCACCATTTTGATTATACTTGTGAAAGCTAGAAAGTGAACAGTACATATCCTGTTCATTACTGAGGATGATGAGAAATGATAACATTAAGGAAGGGGAAGGTTTCAAGTTGTTTTACATTGCTTGTAATGTATTAGGTCCTGAAGTGAGTAATACCCACATCACATGATCTGTCATGTCACAGTAATAATAAGGAAAGTTTTATGGATAATTAATCCCTTAATGGCCCAGCCTTGGAAATATAGGTAGGCCCCCAGAACAAGTGTCCATGAACATATTTACAAAAAATCTAGTCTTTTCATTTGTTGGGTAATATCAAGAAAAGTTAAAGAATAAGCAAAAATGTCTTTTATTGGCAGTTAGCATTGCTGGCCCAGGGTGAAACTCACAAGTTTGAATCCTGGTTGTGGCAGTTAGTCCACAGCCAACACATCTGTTCTTCTTCCCTGAGGGGTTTGTTGATGAATGAGGTACCTGGATTTGGCAAGGAGTGCGTGATGTCTCCATGGTTGTTTAATTTGTTTATGGATGGGGTTGTTAGGGAGGTGAATGCAAGAGTTTTGGAAAGAGGGGCAAAGTCTGTTGTGGACGAGAGAGCTTGGGAAGTGAGTCAATTGTTGTTCGCTGATGATACAGTGCTGGTGGCTGATTCGGGTGAGAAACTGCAGAAGCTGGTAACTGAGTATGGTAAAGTGTGTGAAAGAAGAAAGCTGAGAGTAAATGTGAATAAGAGCAAGGTTATTAGGTACAGTAGGGTTGGGGGACAAGTCAATTAGGAGGTAAGTTTGAATGGAGAAAAACTGGAGGAAGTTAAGAGTTTTAGATATCTGGGAGTGGATTTGGGAATGGATGGAACCATGGAAGCGGAAGTGAATCATAGGGTGGGGGAGGGGGTGAAAGTTCTGGGAGCGTTGAAAAATGTGTGGAAGTCGAGAACATTATCTCGGAAAGCAAAAATGGGTATGTTTGAAGGAATAGTGGTTCCAACAATGTTGTATGGTTGCGAGGCGTGGGCTATAGATAGAGTTGTTCGGAGGAGGGTGGATGTGCTGGAAATGAGATGTTTGAGGACAATATGTGTTGTGAGGTGGTTTGATTGAGTAAGTAATGAAAGGGTAAGAGAAATGTGTGGTAGTAAAAAGAGTGTGGTTGAGAGAGCAGAAGAGGGTGTTTTGAAATGGTTTGGTCACATGGAGAGAATGAGTGAGGAAAGGTTGACATAGAGGATATATGTGTCAGAAGTGGAGGGAACAGGGAGAAGTGGGAGACCAAATTGGAGGTGGAAAGATGGATTAAAAAAGATTTTGAGTTATCTGGGCCTGAACATGCAGGAGGGTGAAAGGCGTGCAATGAATTGAGTGAATTGGAATAATGTGGTATACCAGGGTCGACAGGCTGTCAGTGGATTGAACCAGGGCATGTGAAGTGTCTGCGGTAAACCATGGAAAGTTTTGTGGGGCCTGGATGTGGAAAGGGAGCTGTGGTTTCGATGCATTATTACATGACAGCTAGAGACTGAGTGTGAACGAATGTGGCCTTTGTTGTCTTTTCCTAGCTCTACCTTGCGCACATGCTGGGTGAGGGGTTTTCATTTCATGTGTGGCTGGGTGGTGATGGGAATGAATAAGGGCAGACAGTATGAATTATGTACATGTGTATATATGTATATGTTGAGATGTACAGGTATGTGTATGTGCGTGTGTGGACGTGTATGTATATACATGTGTATGTGGGTGGGTTGGGCCATTCTTTCGTCTGTTACCTTGTTCTACCTCGCTAACGTGGGAGACAGCAACAAAGTATAATAAATAATATTTTTTTTTTTTTCTTTTTTTTCTTACTATTCGCCATTTCCCGTGATAGCGAGGTAGCGTTAAGAACAGAGGACTGGGCCTTTGAGGGAATATCCTCACCTGACCCCCTTCTCTCTTCCTTCTTTTGGAAAAAAAAAAAAAGAAAAACGAGAGGGGAGGATTTCCAGCCCCCCGCTCCCTTCCCTTTTAGTCGCCTTCTACGACACGCAGGGAATACGTGGGAAGTATTCATTCTCCCCTATCCCCAGGGATGGTATATATATATATATATATATATATATATATATATATATATATATATATATATATATATATATACATATATATACGTATATATACATATATATACATATATACATATATACGTATATATACATATATACATATATATACGTATATATATATATTTTTTTTTTTTTTTTTTTTTTTTTTTTTTTTTTATACTTTGTCGCTGTCTCCCGCGTTTGCGAGGTAGCGCAAGGAAACAGACGAAAGAAATGGCCCAACCCCCCCCCCATACACATGTACATACACACGTCCACACACGCAAATATACATACCTACACAGCTTTCCATGGTTTACCCCAGACGCTTCACATGCCTTGCTTCAATCCACTGACAGCACGTCAACCCCTGTATACCACATGACTCCAATTCACTCTATTTCTTGCCCTCCTTTCACCCTCCTGCATGTTCAGGCCCCGATCACACAAAATCTTTTTCACTCCATCTTTCCACCTCCAATTTGGTCTCCCTCTTCTCCTCGTTCCCTCCACCTCCGACACATATATCCTCTTGGTCAATCTCTCCTCACTCATTCTCTCCATGTGCCCAAACCATTTCAAAACACCCTCTTCTGCTCTCTCGACCACGCTCTTTTTATTTCCACACATCTCTCTTACCCTTACGTTACTTACTCGATCAAACCACCTCACACCACACATTGTCCTCAAACATCTCATTTCCAGCACATCCATCCTCCTGCGCACATCTCTATCCATAGCCCACGCCTCGCAACCATACAGCATTGTTGGAACCACTATTCCCTCAAACATACCCATATATATATATATATATATATATATATATATATATATATATATATATATATATATATATATATATATATATATATATATATATATATATATATACATTCTTTCCTTTCATGCTACTCGCCACTCCCCACATCAGCCAGGCAGCGCCAAGAACATATATATATATATATATATATATATATATATATATATATATATATATATATATATATATATATGTTCTTGGCGCTGCCTGGCTGATGTGGGGAGTGGCGAGTAGCATGAAAGGAAAGAATGTATATATATATATATATATATATATATATATATATATATATATATATACGTATATATATGTATATATGTGTACGTGTAGGAAGAGAGGAAAGTGATTGGTTCTCAGTGAATGTAGGTTTGTGGCAGGGGTGTGTGATGTCTCCATGGTTGTTTAATTTGTTTATGGATGTTTATGGATATATATATATATATATATATATATATATATATATATATATATATATATATATATATATATATATATATACGTATATATATGTATATATGTGTACGTGTAGGAAGAGAGGAAAGTGATTGGTTCTCAGTGAATGTAGGTTTGTGGCAGGGGTGTGTGATGTCTCCATGGTTGTTTAATTTGTTTATGGATGGGGTTGTTAGGGAGGTGAATGCAAGAGTTTTGGAAAGAGGGGCAAGTATGAAGTCTGTTGGGGATGAGAGAGCTTGGGAAGTGAGTCAGTTGTTGTTCGCTGATGATACAGCGCTGGTGGCTGATTCATGTGAGAAACTGCAGAAGCTGGTGACTGAGTTTGGTAAAGTGTGTGAAAGAAGAAAGTTAAGAGTAAATGTGAATAAGAGCAAGGTTATTAGGTACAGTAGGGTTGAGGGTCAAGTCAATTGGGAGGTGAGTTTGAATGGAGAAAAACTGGAGGAAGTGAAGTGTTTTAGATATCTGGGAGTGGATCTGGCAGCGGATGGAACCATGGAAGCGGAAGTGGATCATAGGGTGGGGGAGGGAGCGAAAATTCTGGGAGCCTTGAAGAATGTGTGGAAGTCGAGAACATTATCTCGGAAAGCAAAAATGGGTATGTTTGAAGGAATAGTGGTTCCAACAATGTTGTATGGTTGCGAGGCGTGGGCTATGGATAGAGTTGTGCGCAGGAGGATGGATGTGCTGGAAATGAGATGTTTGAGGACAATGTGTGGTGTGAGGTGGTTTGATCGAGTAAGTAACGTAAGGGTAAGAGAGATGTGTGGAAATAAAAAGAGCTTGGTTGAGAGAGCAGAAGAGGGTGTTTTGAAATGGTTCGGGCACATGGAGAGAATGAGTGAGGAAAGATTGACCAAGAGAATATATGTGTCGGAGGTGGAGGGAACGAGGAGAAGAGGGAGACCAAATTGGAGGTGGAAAGATGGAGTGAAAAAGATTTTGTGTGATCGGGGCCTGAGCATGCAGGAGGGTGAAAGGAGGGCAAGGAATAGAGTGAATTGGAGCGATGTGGTATACCGGGGTTGACGTGCTGTCAGTGGATTGAATCAAGGCATGTGAAGCGTCTGGGGTAAACCATGGAAAGCTGTGTAGGTATGTATATTTGCGTGTGTGGACGTATGTATATACATGTGTATGGGGGTGGGTTGGGCCATTTCTTTCGTCTGTTTCCTTGCGCTACCTCGCAAACGCGGGAGACAGCGACAAAGCATAAAAAAAAAATACATATATATTTATATATATATATATATATATATATATATATATATATATATATATATATATATATATTATCCCTGGGGATAGGGGATTAAGAATACTTCCCACGTATTCCCTGCGTGTCGTAGAAGGCGACTAAAAGGGGAGGGAGCGGGGGGCTGGAAATCCTCCCCTCTCGTTTTTTTTTTTTCAATTTTCCAAAAGAAGGAACAGAGAATTGGGCCAGGTGAGGGTATTCCCTCAAAGGCCCAGTCCTCTGTTCTTAACGCTACCTCGCTAATGCGGGAAATGGCGAATAGTTTGAAAGAAAAAAGAAAGATATATATATATATATATATATATATATATATATATATATATATATATATATATATATATATATATATATATATATATATATATTATCCCTGGGGATAAGGGTGAAAGAATATTTCCCACGCATTCCTCACGTGTCGTAGAAGGCGACTAGAGGGGACAGGAGCGATGGGCCAGAAATCCTCCCCTCCTTGTAATTTTAACTTTCTAAAAAGTGGGAAACAGAAGGAGTCACGTGGGGAGTGCTCATCCTCCTCGTAGACTCAGATTGGGGTGTCTAAATGTGTGTGGATGTAACCAAGATGTGAAAAAAGGAGAGATAGGCAGTATGTTTGAGGAAAGGAACCTGGATGTTTTGGCTCTGAGTGAAACGAAGCTCAAGGGTAAAGGGGAAGAGTGGTTTGGGAATGTCTTGGGAGTAAAGTCAGGGGTTAGTGAGAGGACAAGAGCAAGGGAAGGAGTAGCACTACTCCTGAAACAGGAGTTGTGGAAGTATGTGATAGAATGTAAGAAAGTAAATTCTCGATTAATATGGGTAAAACTGAAAGTTGATGGAGAGAGATGGGTGATTATTGGTGCATATGCACCTGGGCATGAGAAGAAAGATCATGAGAGGCAAGTGTTTTGGGAGCAGCTGAACGAGTGTGTTAGTGGTTTTGATGCACGAGACCGGGTTATAGTGATGGGTGATTTGAATGCAAAGGTGAGTAATGTGGCAGTTCAGGGAATAATTGGTATACATGGGGTGTTCAGTATTGTAAATGGAAATGGTGAAGAGCTTGTAGATTTATGTGCTGAAAAAGGACTGGTGATTGGGAATACCTGGTTTAAAAAGCGAGATATACATAAGTATACGTATGTAAGTAGGAGAGATGGCCAGAGAGCGTTATTGGATTACGTGTTAATTGACAGGCGTGCGAAAGAGAGACTTTTGGATGTTAATGTGCTGAGAGGACTTTTGGATGTTAATGTGCTGAGAGGTGCAACTGGAGGGATGTCTGATCATTATCTTGTGGAGGCTAAGGTGAAGATTTGTATGAGTTTTCAGAAAAGAAGAGTGAATGTTGGGGTGAAGAGGGTGGTGAGAGTACGTGAGCTTGGGAAGGAGACTTGTGTGAGGACGTACCAGGAGAGACTGAGTACAGAATGGAAAAAGGTGAGAACAATGGAAGTAAGGGGAGTGGGGGAGGAATGGGATGTATTTAGGGAATCAGTGATGGCTTGTGCAAAAGATGCTTGTGGCATGAGAAGCGTGGGAGTTGGGTTGATTAGAAAGGGTAGTGAGTGGTGGGATGAAGAAGTAAGATTATTAGTGAAAGAGAAGAGAGAGGCATTTGGACGATTTTTGCAGGGAAAAAATGCAATTGAGTGGGAGATGTATAAAAGAAAGAGACAGGAGGTCAAGAGAAAGGTGCAAGAGGTGAAAAAGAGGGCAAATGAAAGTTGGGGTGAGAGAGTATCATTAAATTTTAGGGAGAATAAAAAGATGTTCTGGAAGGAGGTAAATAAAGTGCGTAAGACAAGGGAGCAAATGGGAACTTCAGTGAAGGGCGCAAATGGGGAGGTGATAACAAGTAGTGGTGATGTGAGAAGGAGATGGAGTGAGTATTTTGAAGGTTTGTTGAATGTGTTTGATGATAGAGTGGCAGATATAGGGTGTTTTGGTCGAGGTGGTGTGCAAAGTGAGAGGGTTAGGGAAAATGATTTGGTAAACAGAGAAGAGGTAGTAAAAGCTTTGCGGAAGATGAAAGCCGGCAAGGCAGCAGGTTTGGATGGTATTGCAGCAGAATTTATTAAAAAAGGGGGTGACTGTATTGTTGACTGGTTGGTAAGATTATTTAATATATGTATGACTCATGGTGAGGTGCCTGAGGATTGGCGGAATGCGTGCATAGTGCCATTGTACAAAGGCAAAGGGGATAAGAGTGAGTGCTCAAATTACAGAGGTATAAGTTTGTTGAGTATTCCTGGTAAATTATATGGGAGGGTATTGATTGAGAGGGTGAAGGCATGTACAGAGCATCAGATTGGGGAAGAGCAGTGTGGTTTCAGAAGTGGTAGAGGATGTGTGGATCAGGTGTTTGCTTTGAAGAATGTATGTGAGAAATACTTAGAAAAGCAAATGGATTTGTATGTAGCATTTATGGATCTGGAGAAGGCATATGATAGAGTTGATAGAAATGCTCTGTGGAAGGTATTAAGAATATATGGTGTGGGAGGCAAGTTGTTAGAAGCAGTGAAAAGTTTTTATCGAGGATGTAAGGCATGTGTAAGTGTAGGAAGAGAGGAAGGTGATTGGTTCTCAGTGAATGTAGGTTTGCGGCAGGGGTGTGTGATGTCTCCATGGTTGTTTAATTTGTTTATGGATGGGGTTGTTAGGGAGGTGAATGCAAGAGTTTTGGAAAGAGGGGCAAGTATGAAGTCTGTTGTGGATGAGAGAGGTTGGGAAGTGAGTCAGTTGTTGTTCGCTGATGATACAGCGCTGGTGGCTGATTTATGTGAGAAACTGCAGAAGCTGGTGACTGAGTTTGGTAAAGTGTGTGAAAGAAGAAAGTTAAGAGTAAATGTGAATAAGAGCAAGGTTATTAGGTACAGTAGGGTTGAGGGTCAATTCAATTGGGAGGTAAGTTTGAATGGAGAAAAACTGGAGGAAGTAAAGTGTTTTAGATATCTGGGAGTGGATCTGGCAGTGGATGGAACCATGGAAGCGGAAGTGAATCATAGGGTGGGGGAGGGGGAGAAAATCCTGGGAGCCTTGAAGAATGTGTGGAAGTCGAGAACATTATCTCGGAAAGCAAAAATGGGTATGTTTGAAGGAATAGTGGTTCCAACAATGTTGTATGGTTGCGAGGTGTGGGCTATGGATAGAGTTGTGTGCAGGAGGATGGATGTGCTGGAAATGAGATGTTTGAGGACAATGTGTGGTGTGAGGTGGTTTGATCGAGTAAGTAATGTAATCGTAAGAGAGATGTGTGGAAATAAAAAGAGCGTGGTTGAGAGAGCAGAAGAGGGTGTTTTAAAATGGTTTGGGCACATGGAGAGAATGAGTGAGGAAAGATTGACCAAGAGGGTATATGTGTCAGAGGTGGAGGGAACGAGGAGAAGTGGGAGACCAAATTGGAGGTGGAAAGATCGAGTGAAAAAGATTTTGTGTGATCAGGGCCTGAACATGCAGGAGGGTGAAAGGCGGGCAAGGAATAGAGTGAATTGGATCGATGTGGTATACCGGGGTTGACGTGCTGTCAGTGGATTGAATCAGGGCATGTGAAGCGTCTGGGGTAAACCATGGAAAGTTGTGTGGGGCCTGGATGTGGAAAGGGAGCTGTGGTTTCGGGCATTATTGCATGAGAGCTAGACTGAGTATGAATGAATGGGGCCTTTGTTGTCTTTTCCTAGTGCTACCTCGCACACATGAGGGGGGAGGGGGATGGTATTCCATGTGTGGCGAGGTGGCGATGGGAATGAATAAAGGCAGACAGTGTGAATTGTGTGCATGGGTATATATGTATGTGCCTGTGTGTGTATATATATGTGTACATTGAGATGTATAGGTATGAATATTTGCGTGTGTGGACGTGAATGTATATACATTGTGTATGGGGGTGGTTGGGCCATTTCTTTCATCTGTTTCCTTGCGCTACCTCGCAAACGCGGGAGACAGCGACAAAGCAAAAAAAAAAAATATATATATATATATATATATATATATATATATATATATATATATATATATATATATATATATATTTTTTTTTTTTTTTTTTTTTTTTTTTAATACTTTGTCGCTTTCTCCCGCGTTTGCGAGGTAGCGCAAGGAAACAGACGAAAGAAATGGCCCAACCCCCCCCCCCCCATACACATGTACATACACACGTCCACACACGCAAATATACATACCTACACAGCTTTCCATGGTTTACCCCAGACGCTTCACATGCCTTGATTCAATCCACTGACAGCACGTCAAACCCTGTATACCACATCGCTCCAATTCACTCTATTCCTTGCCCTCCTTTCACCCTCCTGCATGTTCAGGCCCCGATCACACAAAATCTTTTTCACTCCATCTTTCCACCTCCAATTTGGTCTCCCTCTTCTCCTCGTTCCCTCCACCTCCGACACATATATCCTCTTGGTCAATCTTTCCTCACTCATTCTCTCCATGTGCCCAAACCATTTCAAAACACCCTCTTCTGCTCTCTCAACCACGCTCTTTTTATTTCCACACATCTCTCTTACCCTTACGTTACTTACTCGATCAAACCACCTCACACCACACATTGTCCTCAAACATCTCATTTCCAGCACATCCATCCTCCTGCGCACAACTCTATCCATAGCCCACGCCTCGCAACCATACAACATTGTTGGAACCACTATTCCTTCAAACATACCCATTTTTGCTTTCCGAGATAATGTTCTCGACTTCCACACATTTTTCAAGGCTCCCAAAATTTTCGCCCCCTCCCCCACCCTATGATCCACTTCCGCTTCCATGGTTCCATCCGCTGACAGATCCACTCCCAGATATCTAAAACACTTCACTTCCTCCAGTTTTTCTCCATTCAAACTCACCTCCCAATTGACTTGACCCTCAACCCTACTGTACCTAATAACCTTGCTCTTATTCACATTTACTCTTAACTTTCTTCTTCCACACACTTTACCAAACTCAGTCACCAGCTTCTGCAGTTTCTCACATGAATCAGCCACCAGCGCTGTATCATCAGCGAACAACAACTGACTCACTTCCCAAGCTCTCTCATCCCCAACAGACTTCATACTTGCCCCTCTTTCCAGGACTCTTGCATTTACCTCCCTAACAACCCCATCCATAAACAAATTAAACAACCACGGAGACATCACACACCCCTGCCGCAAACCTACATTCACTGAGAACCAATCACTTTCCTCTCTTCCTACACGTACACATGCCTTACATCCTCGATAAAAACTTTTCACTGCTTCTAACAACTTGCCTCCCACACCATATATTCTTAATACCTTCCACAGAGCATCTCTATCAACTCTATCATATGCCTTCTCCAGATCCATAAATGCTACATACAAATCCATTTGCTTTTCTAAGTATTTCTCACATACATTCTTCAAAGCAAACACCTGATCCACACATCCTCTACCACTTCTGAAACCGCACTGCTCTTCCCCAATCTGATGCTCTGTACATGCCTTCACCCTCTCAATCAATACCCTCCCATATATATATATATATATATATATATATATATATATATATATGTATATATATATATATATATATATATATATATCCCTGGGGATAGGGGAGAAAGAATACTTCCCACGCATTCCTCACGTGTCGTAGAAGGCGACTAAAGGGGACGGGAGCGGGGGGCCAGAAACCCTCCCCTCCTTGTATTTTAACTTTCCAAAAGGGGAAACAGAAGAAGGAGTCACGCGAGGAGTGCTCATCCTCCTCAAAGGCTCAGATTGGGGTGTCTAAATGTGTGTGGATGTAACCAAGATGAGAAAAAAGGAGAGATAGGTAGTATGTTTGAGGAAAGGAACGTGGATGTTTTGGCTCTGAGTGAAACGAAGCTAAAGGGTAAAGGGGAAGAGTGGTTTGGGAATGTCTTGGGAGTAAAGTCAGGGGTTAGTGAGAGGACAAGAGCAAGGGAAGGAGTAGCACTACTCCTGAATCAGGAGTTGTGGGAGTATTTGGTAGAGTGTAAGAAAGTAAATTCTAGATTGATATGGGTAAAACTGAAAGTTGATGGAGAGAGATGGGTGATTATTGGTGCATATGCACCTGGGCATGAGAAGAAAGATCATGAGAGGCAAGTGTTTTGGGAGCAGCTGAATGAGTGTGTTAGTGGTTTTGATGCACAAGACCGGGTTATGGTGATGGGTGATTTGAATGCAAAGGTGAGTAATGTGGCAGTTGAGGGAATAATTGGTATATATGGAGTGTTCAGTGTTGCAAATGGAAATGGTAAAGAGCTTGTAGATTTGTGCTGAAAAAGGACTGGTGATTGGGAATACCTGGTTTAAAAAGCGAGATGTACATAAGTATACGTATGTAAGTAGGAGAGATGGCCAGAGAGCGTTATTGGATTACGTGTTAATTGATAGACGCACGAAAGAGAGACTTTTGGATGTTAATGTGCTGAGAGGTGCAACTGGAGGGATGTCTGATCATTATCTTGTGGAGGCGAAGGTGAAGATTTGTGGGGGTTTTCAGAAAAGAAGAGAGAATGTTGGGGTGAAGAGAGTGGTGCGAGTAAGTGAGCTTGGGAAGGAGACTTGTGTGAGGAAGTACCAGGAGAGACTGAGTACAGAATGGAAAAAGGTGAGAACAAAGGAGGTAAGGGGAGTGGGGATGTATTTAGGGAAGCAGTGATGGCTTGCGCAAAAGATGCTTGTGGCATGAGAAGCGTGGGAGGTGGGTTGATAAGAAAAGGCAGTGAGTGGTGGAATGAAGAAGTAAGATTATTAGTGAAAGAGAAGAGAGAGCCATTTGAATGATTTTTGCAGGGAAAAAATGCAAATGAGTGGGAGAGGTATAAAAGAAAGAGGCAGGAGGTCAAGAGAAAGGTGCAAGAGGTGAAAAAGAGGGCAAATGAGAGTTGGGGTGAGAGAGTATCATTAAATTTCAGGGAGAGTAAAAAGATGTTTTGGAAGGAGGTAAATAAAGTGCGTAAGACAAGGGAGCAAATGGGAACTTCAGTGAAGGGGGCTAATGGGGAGGTGATAACAAGTAGTGGTGATGTGAGAAGATGGAGTGAGTATTTTGAAGGTTTGTTGAATGTGTTTGATGATAGAGTGGCAGATATAGGGTGTTTTGGTCGAGGTGGTGTGCAAAGTGAGAGGGTTAGGGAAAATGATTTGGTAAATGGAGAAGAGGTAGTAAAAGCTTTACGGAAGATGAAAGCCGGCAAAGCAGCAGGTTTAGATGGTATTGCAGTGGAATTTATTAAAAAAGGGGGTGACTGTATTGTTGACTGGTTGGTAAGGTTATTTAATGTATGTATGATTCATGGTGAGGTGCCTGAGAATTGGTGGAATGCTTGCATAGTGCCATTGTACAAAGGCAAAGGGGATAAGAGTGAGTGCTCAAATTACAGAGGTATAAGTTTGTTGAGTATTCCTGGTAAATTATATGGGAGGGTATTGATTGAGAGGATGAAGGCATGTACAGAGCATCAGATTGGGGAAGAGCAGTGTGGTTTCAGAAGTGGTAGAGGATGTGTGGATCAGGTGTTTGCTTTGAAGAATGTATGTGAGAAATACTTAGAAAAGCAAATGCGTTTGTATGTAGCATTTATGGATCTCTGGAGAAGGCATATGACAGAGTTGATAGATATGCTCTGTGGAAGGTATTAAGAATATATGGTGTGGAAGGCAAGTTGTTAGAAGCAGTGAAAAGTTTTATCGAGGACGTAAGGCATGTGTACGTGTAGGAAGAGAGGAAAGTGATTGGTTCTCAGTGAATGTAGTTTTGCGGCAGGGGTGTGTGATGTCTCCATGGTTGTTTAATTTGTTTATGGATGGGGTTGTTAGGGAGGTGAATGCAAGAGTTTTGGAAAGAGGGGCAAGTATACAGTCTGTTGTGGATGAGAGAGCTTGGGAAATGAGTCAGTTGTTGTTCGCTGATGATACAGCGCTGGTGGCTGATTCATGTAAGAAACTGCAGAAGTTGGTGACTGAGTTTGGTAAAGTGTGTGAAAGAAGAAAGTTAAGAGTAAATGTGAATAAGAGCAAGGTTATTAGGTACAGTAGGGTTGAGGGTCAAGTCAATTGGGAGGTAAGATTGAATGGAGAAAAACTGGAGGAAGTAAAGTGTTTTAGATATCTGGGAGTGGATCTGGCAGCGGATGGAACCATGGAAGCGGATGTGAATCATAGGGTGGGGGAGGGGGCGAAAATTCTGGGAGCCTTGAAGAATGTTTGGAAGTCGAGAACATTATCTCGGAAAGCAAAAATGGGTATGTTTGAAGGAATAGTGGTTCCAAAAATGTTGTATGGTTGCGAGGCGTGGGCTATGGATAGAGTTGTGCGCAGGAGGGTGGATGTGCTGGAAATGAGATGTTTGAGGACAATATGTGGTGTGAGGTGGTTTGATCGAGTAAGTAATGTAAGGGTGAGAGAGATGTGTGGAAATAAAAAGGGTGTGGTTGAGAGAGCAGAAGAAGGTGTTTTGAAATGGTTTGGTCACATGGAGAGAATGAGTGAGGAAAGATTGACCAAGAGGATATATGTGTCGGAGGTGGAGGGAATGAGGAGAAGTGGGAGACCAAATTGGAGGTGGAAAGATGGAGTGAAGAGGATTTTGAGTGATTGGGGCCTGAACATGCAGGAGAGTGAAAGACGGGCAAGGAATAGAGTGAATTGGATCGATGTGGTATACCGGGTTGACGTGCTGTCAGTGGATTGAATCAGGGCATGTGAAGCGTCTGGGGTAAACCATGGAAAGCTGTGTAGGTATGTATATTTGCGTGTGTGGACGTGTGTATATACATGTGTATGGGGGTGGGTTGGGCCATATCTTTCGTCTGTTTCCTTGCGCTACCTCGCAAATGCGGGAGACAGCGACAAAGCAAAAAAAAAAAAAAAAAATATCCCTGTTGATAGGGGAGAAGGAATACTTCCCATGTTTTCCCTGCATGTTATAGAAGGCAACTAAAAGGGTAGGGAGCAGGGGGCTGGAAGTCCTCCCTTCCTGTTTATAATTTTCCAAAAGAAGAAATAGAGAAGGAGGCCAATTGAGGATATTCTCTCTAAGGCTCAGTCCTCTGTTCTTAATGCTACCTTGCTAACATGGGAAATGGAGAATACACACATATAATTGATGAGATAGCCTTAATTGGGCTATTTGGTTGCCTGTACCGTCCCAATGAAAATAAGAAAATAGTATCCATATTTAATGCTGTATGACAAATTTGGCTTGCTGCAGGAGCTCAGCTCAACACATATTTGTTGAATTTTGGTGACTCTTACATATTCATCTTTTGTCTATCACTGCCACTCTAAAGACCAACACTTGTGAGCCATTAATTGATGTGGGGCATACACCAGGCTTATTCCTTTCCGTCATGATTAGCATTCTTTCCTAGTGATAATTGTAGTTGCTTGTGACATAAGGCATCTTTAAATACTGATGAAAAGCACCTTTCAGTTTAAATGACAACAAGGAAAAGCACCAATACAAATGTGGCTAGTGTCCCCACAGGGTGACTGAGCTGCATGAGAAACCATAACTCAGGGATTTATTTTCTTTGGTGCTAATAACTGTTGTGACATAAGGCACCTCATTGTACCATCACAGCATGCCTTCAAAGTTAAATGAGAGCAGGGAGAGGCAATCCATAAAGTACAGTTATGGTTTCTATGCCATAAAATGTACAGGCAAGGCTGGGGTTCTGTAAGGGTTAATTTCCTTTATAATGTCCCTAATGTACAGAACTGTACCTACTTATGTTCAATACTTATTACATACCAAAAGCTGATTTTGGTTTTTATTTCCTCTTGCAGGAACTAGCAACTGAAATCATCCTCACATTGGGGGAAGCCTTTGAAGTTGCATATCAAATAGCACTTCGAGAACAGCCATACACAAACCAGTCTGATGAGCAGAAACTGGCTCATGGACACACAAGGTCAAAATCAGAGCACTTACGAGGCAACCGGGCACTGTCAAATGGCTCTTCTCATACTAGGTAGGTATAAATTTGAAGTTGAGTCTGTGCAGAACAGAGCATGTTAAAGTTTGGTATCAGTGACTCGTCTTGATATCGTAATATACCATTCTCTTGAAAAAACATGTATTGTGCACACACTGTTTGTCAGCAGTGCATTGTGCTTGTGGTCAATAGTAAAATGACAGTTATTTATCTGGTACAGATCACATTCCACAGTGCCCCAGCAGATGTCCATTGGGGGTGTATCGAGCAGCTCAGCAGAGAATCTCCTTTCGGACTCTGGAAATGGGTCGGAAAAGGAATGTGGCTCAAGAAGAGATTCCCTTAGCTCAGTGCCATCAAGTCAAACCCAGATGAATGGATCATAGTGCACATTTTAAAGATTAGTCATGTGTGAATGGAATAGCTATTTTCCAGTTGCTTTTCCAGTCAGGGTTCATTTAGCACTCGTAATGCTGTAGGAGTGGAACAAGTGCTCATAAACAAAACTGTGTTTTAGTGCCATCTTGGATGGGAGGCTAAACTTCGACCACTTAGTCATACTGATATACCGTAATGTACAGACATTCCTGTAATATAATGCTTCATCCAAAACACCTGAGACAGTGATTGTGTGACAATATGTTTGCTGAACATACTGTTGATGCAGTTCTATTTATGGATATCTCATTGAAGGATGTTTGGATACCCTAAGACATTGAAAGCTTGAATTTTCTTCATTTTCTTTGTTGGTTGATTTAGGAAATGCATACTTCATTTTTCATTCATATGATATCCTTGAACAGTTTATTATAAAGTCTGAGCTAGATTGGAATTATAAAAGTAAAACAGACATTGTGAATGACTTTTGTGTATTGACATGGAAAATTAACAATATTGTGCAGCGTATAATAGAAAAAAAAATTGCACCCGGTAAAATGTGGCCAATCTGGAGAATAATAGTTGATATTTCAGTGTCTTGAAAAGGTAGCTAATTAACAGTTTCTCCAAGAGAAACCATTTATGTGAGATATTCTAGAACAATATGATAAGATTTAGAATATATATGTACATATATATGAAAACTAAAAGGTTAATAGAGAATATATTAGATTAATAGCAATTTTTTTTAATGAAAAATTTGAATATTGGAAATCTGACTCAAAAGGATCTCCTACATGTTTATGTATCTTGATTCCCAGAAGATGCATTGCAAGCAGTGAGTTTTGAATAATTGAATTTGCCTTTTAAAATAGCCTTGTCATAAGCAAAAATTACTGTCTCCAACCAAGATAGAGGCTGATGAGTAAGACGGCACATATGTGACTACAAGGATGAGGTGCCCTTTCTCAAGCCTGCACAAGTTGTCTTTCACACAGTGTCAAATATTTATATGTTCTTTGTTAATTGGAATTTGGGAAATGTTGTGATGATGAGGGCATGAAAGACCATTATTTTGGATATTGTTCTCCATGGGTGTTGACCTCCCTTTTGTAAATGTTCTTGATTGTTTCATTCCACATTAATTCTTGATGCTTGTTGGTCCATCAGGAATATTTTTTTTTCTTTTATACAATTTAATATGCCAGCACTTGTATGACAGTTGTTGTTACTTTTTGTAAATATTATTTTTTTATTCTGTCATATGAATATATATATTTATGTTAAGATATTAGGTGTGTTTGAAGGATGAATTCATGGGCTTCTGCATTGTCTTTCACATAATCAGTGATGCTATACAGGCTAAATAGCAAACTTATTTACTCAGTCAGCCAGCCACAACAGTCACTGATACAGTGTCGGCAATGTATTTAAGAATTTATATTCCAAAGACACCTGTTGCATCACCTGTTTTCCTCACTACTTATTATATGTCATCCAAGCATGGTTCTTCATTATTTTCTCAGGTTCCAACTTTTGGACATTATGCTGAGCACTGCTTCAACACAGTAAGTGCAGATATGTTGTATATAAGCGTGTGTGTTTGATTATAGGTTTATAAGCTTACATTGACAAGTGGTTCTGCCTCAAGTGACACTTGCAGTGAAGTGCCCCAAAACACAGACCACATAGTTAATATCCCTTAGTATCAAGAATAGCATGAACACTGTAATAGTTTTAAATAATCCCTTTATCTTCTCATTGTGATCATAGGTATATAAACAGTAAAGAATAGGTATTCTATATGGTCATGTAAGTGATAAATGAATATTGGGCAGGAAGCACCCTCTTTGTTTTGGGTGGCTGATGAAATGTCAAGTAAGCAGAGAGGGAATTTACGAATAAAAGAAGCAGTGTTACGTCATGCCTTCTTAAACGGTGCTTGATTAAAGCACAACTTGTACATTTGTATTTCAAGATTGCACAGTTGATATTATTAGGTGTTTGGTATAATGTTTGAATCTAAAAATCTCTTTTATGTGAGTAAAATCTGAGTTACAGTCTCTGTGCATCTAATTCTGTTCAAGTTAAAAATATTCAAGATTTTTAAGTGCATGAGGGACGTACATATTTCATATTTCAAATTACATTTGTAAAAAACTTAAACCTAACCTTCATTTGATATAGAATATTGATCTTTCATCTTGATCCTCATGCATGGTTTGTCCAGATATTTTTTTTTTATTATTTATATGACTCAGTTGTTGACCCACCATCACACCTGCATCCATTTCACTATACTACCTGTAATGCATAGAGCTTGAAGAGTATATAGGGGAGTGATAGTGTAGTAGCTCCAGGCCTTTCAGGTTTAAGATGCATCTAATCTTGATTTTATGGGAATCATTCCATGCTAGTCAGTCATAACTATCATATCCAGTGAGGTGGTTGTAGGATGTTGATCATAATTTAGCAAGCACATGGGGTTTATAAAAATTCTCTGTGGCTGTTGTAATTAGTTTGAACAAATTTCAAATACAAAACATGATTTTTTGAATATTTGTATTAATGTAGTCATTCTGAAGTGTTCGTCATGTTTTATATACGTTTTGTATGTCGAGTAATCTTTGCAGAGTTTTTTTACTGGATATTTTTCCTATGTAGAGATTTTCTTCGTAACGCTAATTGGTACTAGTTATGGTACTGTGCAATTCCATTACAGAAATAGGCTACTACTTATGACTTACCCAAAGCTATTTTATAATAATTATGTTGTCAGCTAAATAGTCTGGAATTCCTAGAAGCTATACATGCCTGACTTTTATTACTCTTTGTTTTTTAAGGATTTTCTATGGAATACTGTATTAATAGTACACTGATATTACAACAGGAATGTTTCAACGCACCAGTTACTGAAGTGTACTATGGGCGTGTGCTAGTCATGATGAAGATATGTTCACTATGTCTGTGTGTCTGTATCATTGTTTATGTTGTAGGTTGACTGGACACATGGCAATTACTATCAGATAGGAATATAAAATGCTCTTGGTGTACCTTATACCCGCCTGCCTCATGACTCAATACTCCACCACTTGAGACCAAGGAGAGATTCTTAGATTTTTTAGTGTTTTATATGTTTTATACATGTTCAACAGTGTGTGAGTTGTATACTGCTTTCCTGTGTGTAGTTCAAGACTAGATTTCAAATTACTGTAATCCAGTTTGAAGCTGGTCAGATTTAGTCTGCAGTTCTCATAATGAACCAGAAAGTATTCACTCTCCGTATCTGTACCTTCAGTATGTGACCCTTAATGGAGTAACTGTATCCCTCATTGTGATTGCCTTCAAGTCACTGGCTTATATCCATTTAAACTGCCACCAACTACTTCCCTTGGAAACTGTTATCACTTCTTTTCAATATTGTTCTATAACAGCACATCACTACTTTTAATTATTCTTCGTTTTTCATAACTCGCCACAGCTTTCCATTCCTCTCTTTCACAGTCATTTTGTTTATCACTAGAGCTGATCATCTCCCCATTAACTAATGTTTCACCATAAACTCCCTCCAGTGATAACTGCCACACATTCTTCTCAGTAAAAACTGCCATTATTCAACATGTTAACAGAAACCATAGACCTTTTGCCACCCTTAACAACACTTGTCATTAAAATAAACATAGATACAATGAAACTGCTTTTAACATTCTCAACTGTATGTTTTTTTTTGTTTTTTTGCTTTTCAATCCACTCATCCATAAAATGTAACTGTTCCCACCATTCCCCAATTAATGTTTGTTATTGCCTGTAACATTTTTAAAATGAATTGCTTCTCCTGACTAAGTGAGGTAGCATCAGGAACAAACTGTAATATTGGCTAATGTTTATTTCCACCTACTCTGTCCATAACTTGCAATCTTCACCATGATGACCAAGGACAGCATATGTGTATACTTTCATAAAAGGTTGTGAATGTTTGAGATTTATATATATATATACATATATATAAGCTTGGTAATTCTCCATTTGGTCTGTGCTATTGAAATTACTGTTTACAGCACTCTTACTTTTTTTTCCGTAGACGCAGGCTCGTATTTAAAGATACACTTTCACAGAGTTGTGTTGTGTTGGATTTATAGCAAGATAGTGTGTAATTCAGATATGTTGTATAGGCTTCTTATCACAGCTTCTTTATATTGTGCACAATAAGTTATAAATGGATTGTTACATTCAGACTACACAGAGCACATATATCTATTTTCTTGCATTGTCTCCCATGTTCATGCTTTACCAATGCCCATCAACATGATGTGAATGTTCACATAATGCTGAACAAGAAATACTCGTCTTTCTATATACAGTATATATCGTGGTTTCCAGTCATTGAAAAAAATTCGAAATTCTATTCTTGTAACCTCTGCCTTTGAACTGTGAGGAGACTTGGTGCGTTGGAAATTTATAAAAAAAAAAAATCATTTTTAAATATTCCGATGACTTATACTTAGAATCTCCAGCTTCAGGTTTTTACCCATAAAATATATTTTAGCTTCACCAGTTTGAGGTTGATAAAAAAATTTTCAATAAAATCTGTTCTCTAACCACTAAGTGACATCTCACGGTTATTCTGAATTGTATATGAGTTTGTGTTACATTAGATGGACACAAGAGTTCAAATGTTATTATGAACACATTAAATCTTTAATGAATATATTGTTTTTCATTTCAATTCCTTTGCAATAATACAGTATCTCCTAATGTTGGAGCATTAGGAGTAAATAAATGGTAACAGCGGTAAGTCTTACCTGAAAAACTAGCTGTCCCTTCCATTTGCCAGCGAGTGGAGCAGAGAACCCATCCTGCAAGAGCAATTCCAAGTACGCACCTGATACACCCTATGAAAATGTACACAAAGTTAATGGTTACAGAAACACGAGAGAAAATAAACCAACTTTTGTAATACAGATTTAAATGGGAACTCAAATACCTTCTCCTCAGAACCAGAACCATGATTAAAAGAGGCTCGGTTTTTGTAAACTTAAACCTAGGCTAAAATTTCTTGATCAACGATAGGGGTTTCATATTAGCGTAAGAATATGAGAGTTTGTAAAGAAGAGCAAGTCTGGAATATACGAAGATTTAGCTTTGAAATGATCATAACTTTTTGAGAGAAAAAAAAGGCTTAGATAGTTTACTAAAACAAGAAATTTAATAAGTGCAATGAAAGAGAAAAGGAAGGAACTATACAATAAAGTATGTACATTTATTCATCCTAATTATGGAATTTTTTTATGACCAAAAAAAAAATATCCCCGATTTTGTAACATGCTATCGTAAACATTATTGGTTACAGAGAACAAAAGATGGTAATGTAAGGTGGGCTCTGTCTCCTATGCATTGTAGGGAGAATATATGAAATTCTAGTTATACTCCTGTGTAAGTTAACATAAATTTAGGAAAAATACTGATTTAATGGAACTTTTTTTAGGGGGTTACAATCTCTTGAAAAAGGCCATAGTTGGAATTAAGCAATCAACATATTCAAGGTAAATGTTACGTTATAATGTACATACATAATTTTACAAGTACAGATGATCTACACAAAGCTCAATGATGCTAAGCAAGGGGAAAAATAAATTAGTTGAAGAGGTGGGGGGGGGATGTTGTCTCCATAGCCATTTGGTCCCCATTGGCTACACCTATAATAATAGGGCACCGATGACCTATCTACACGAGCTGGGCTGTAGAAGGAACCTGCAACACTTGACATATATGAGTCTACAAAACCGTTATACAATGAGTCTACGACAAAGATCTGATATATGGATACATAAACTACTTGTAAATGATTAATAATTACATGCAGATGGAAGTATGATGAATGCATGACCAAAATAGTGATTAAGAACACTGGATACAGCAATGGCTGGTCTTCATCAACTGTATTTTTTTGTTTAGAGAGAGATTGGAAAGAGGAAAGTACATGCAGACACTGGCTGGATACAATCAAAACTTTCATATGAAGTGAAGATATAGTAAGAGGTATGATTATGTAGCCTATGACATAAAAACATTTTCCTCATATATCGGGGCTTCTTCTCAATGTTTTTCTCTTTAGTTCTGATACTATAATTAAAGATTCATGCCTTTCCTAACTCCAGGCACACACAAGTCCAACTTAACTGTGAAATAAAAAATATCAAAGCAAGTGATTACCCACAACTAGGACATAGGTATTTTCCAATCCAAAATACAAAATTCATGAACCTTAGTTTGGAAGCCTTCATCTAGCCATATAAAATGTCCAATAATGGAAGCACAGGTACATTTAATAACAATGGTAAGTTTTAATCTCACTGATAAAGCGAGTAATATACATATCGATGCTCAACTTTAATCTCATTGATCATGTGAGTAATATACACGACAATGCTCAATTTTAATCTCATTGATCATGTGAGTACTATACACGACAATGCTATTTTAATCTCATTGATCATGCGAGTAATATACATGACAAAGCGCAATTTTAATCTCATTGATCATGCGAGTAATATATATGACAATGCTCAATTTTAATCTCATTGATCATGCAATTAATATACACAGCAATGCTCAATTTTAATCTCATTGATCATGCTAGTAATATACACCACGAAGAACAATTTTAATCTCACTGGTCATGCAAGTAATATACACGACAATGCTCAATTTTAATCTCATTGATCATGCGAGAAATATACACAATGCTCAATTCTTATCTCATTGATCATGCGAGTAATATACACAACAATGCTCAATCTTAATCTCATTCATCATGCTAGTAATATACACCATGATGATAAATTTTAATCTAATTGATCATGCGAGTAATACACATAACAATGCTCAATTTTAATCTCATTGATCATGTGAGTAATATACACAACAATGCTCAATTTCAATCTCTGATCATGCGAGTAATATGCACGACAATGCTCAATTTTAATCTCATTAATCATGCGAGTAATAAACACGACATTGCTCAATTTTAATCTCATTGATTATGCGAGTAATATACACGATAATGCTGAATTTTAATCTCATTGATCATGCGAGTAATATACATGATAATACTCAATATTAATCTCATTGATCATGTTAGTAATATACACAACGATGCTCAATTTTAATCTCATTAATCATGTTAGTAATATACACGATAATGCTCAATTTTAATCTCACTGATCATGTTACTAATATACACAACGATGCTTAATTGTAATCTCATTGATCATGCTGGTAACAGAAAGTTCATAGCCGTAAAAAGCAAATAATTTATTTGTTTCATAAATAGCACACTTGCCAGTAATACTATGTATACATCTACTATGTATACATCCTGCTTGGCCCGTTTCATTTCTATAACATTAAGTATCATGTATTCAAACATACATATATATATACATACAAAATATCCCATCTTCAATAACACGCTATAACTTTAGACCCTCCTCAGTGTCACTGCACAACCAACACAGTACATAACACCACTTCCCCAGTTATTCATAACACCACTTCCCCAGTTATTCATAACACCACTTCCCCAGTTATTCATAACACCACTTCCCCAGTTATTCATAACACCACTTCCCAGTTATTCATAACACCACTTCCCCAGTTATTCATAACACCACTTCCCCAGTTATTCATAACACCACTTCCCCAGTTATTCATAACACCACTTCCCCAGTTATTCCTAACACCACTTCCCCATTTATTCATAACACCACTTCCCCAGTTATTCATAATACCACTTCCCCAGTTATTCATAACACCACTTCTCCAGTTATTCATAATACCACTTCCCCAGTTATTCATAACACCACTTTCCCAGTTATTCAGAACACCACTTCTCCAGTTATAATACCACTTCCCCAGTTATTCATAACACCACTTCCCCAGTTATCCATAATACCACTTCCCCAGTTATTCATAACACCACTTCCCCATTATTCATAACACCACTTTCCCAGTTATTCATAACACCACTTCCCCGTCATTCATAACACCACTTCCCAGTTATTCATAACACCACTTCCCCAGTTATTCCTAACACCACTTCCCCAGTTATTCCTAACACCACTTCCCCAGTTATTCCTAACACCACTTCCCCAGTTATTCCTAACACCACTTCCCAGTTATTCCTAACACCACTTCCCCAGTTATTCATAACACCAGTTCCCCAGTTATTCCTAACACCACTTCCCAGTTATTCATAACACCACTTCCCCAGTTATTCATAACACCACTTCCCAGTTATTGATAACACCACTTCCCCAGTTATTCATAACACCACTTCCCAGTTATTGATAACACCACTTCCCCAGTTATTCATAACACCACTTCCCAGTTATTGATAACACCACTTCCCCAGTTATTCATAACACCACTTCCACAGTTATTCATAACACCACTTCCCAGTTATTGATAACACCAGTTCCCCAGTTATTCATAACACCACTTCCCAGTTATTCATAACACCACTTCCCCAGTTATTCCTAACACCACTTCCCCAGTTATTCCTAACACCGCTTCCCCAGTTATTCATAACACCACTTCCCTAGTTATTCATAACACCACTTCCCCAGTTATTCCTAACACCACTTCCCCAGTTATTCATAACACCACTTCCCCAGTTATTCATAACACCACTTCCCAGTTATTCATAACACCACTTCCCAGTTATTCATAACACCACTTCCCCAGTTATTCCTAACACCACTTCCCAGTTATTCCTAACACCACTTCCCCAGTTATTCATAACACCAGTTCCCCAGTTATTCCTAACACCACTTCCCCAGTTATTCATAACACCACTTCCCAGTTATTGATAACACCACTTCCCCAGTTATTGATAACACCACTTCCCAGTTATTCATAACACCACTTCCCCAGTTATTCATAACACCACTTCCCAGTTATTCCTAACACCACTTCCCCAGTTATTCATAACACCACTTCCCCAGTTATTCATAACACCACTTCCCCAGTTATTCATAACCCCACTTCCCAGTTATTGATAACACCACTTCCCCAGTTATTCATAACACCACTTCCCCAGTCATTCATAACACCACTTCCCAGTTATTCCTAACACCACTTCCCCAGTTATTCATAACACCACTTCCCCAGTTATTCATAACACCACTTCCCCAGTTATTCACAACACCACTTCCCCAGTTATTCCTAACACCACTTCCCCAGTTATTCATAACACCACTTCCCCAGTTATTCCTAACACCACTTCCCAGTTATTCATAACACCACTTCCCCAGTTATTCATAACACCACTTCCCACACAGCACAACATTGCTGGCAATGTATTAACCAAGTCCTAAGTCCCTCCCACCACCCGCTGGCCACAACATGAGAATTCTCTCCCCTCCATTGACCTCACAACCACATCACAACCTCACCCACACTATCCCAATCAACAACACACCTACAACAGCACTTACAACAAGTGATAAACAACACCACTAGTGATACACTTGTGAATAACTGGGCGTTTGTGTATATATGTCTGTTTTATCTGGAGAAGAAAAAGTTATTCTTTGTTTCTGGTAATGTGATAAGTGACCAGCGATGTTGTGAAGATGAGGGAAAAGGATATATGTACGAACACAAGGTGATCCAGGCTTATAGTGCACGGCCTTGGTTGTGAGGAGGTTGTGATAATGATGATGAGGAGGAAGGAGGGAGGATAGGGTTGTTGTTGTTGTTGTTGTTGTTGTTGTTGTTGTTGTTGATGTTGTGAAGAACAGGAGCTTCGCAGAAGGGGTCGTCTAAGTGGCGAGATGAATAACTTGTCCACTGAAGGTGTTCAGTGAGCACAGTTATTCATAACACCACTTCCCCAGTTATTCATAACACCACTTCTCCAGTTATTCACAACACCACTTCTCCAGTTATTCATAACACCACTTCTCCAGTTATTCACAACACCACTTCTCCAGTTATTCATAACTGTGCTTACATTCATGAAGAACAGGCCAGACTCGAACACGGAACACGTTCGTGATGAAGCAAAAAAGCAAATGGAATCTCACTTCACTATGGTAAGCACAGAGGTCGCTGGGCAAGGGCAATGGGCCTTTTAATCTAACCTTCTACGTCAAAATAAATAAATAAATAAATAAAAAAATTCAACCCCGAGTAGAAATTAGAAAAAATATATACGACTCTTGCCTTCCATTTTCTAAACTTATATTCACACATAACATTCCCAACCCCCACTCCCTCCTCTTCCCTAATAAACAATGGAACAAATAAACTACATAAAAATAATTAACCCAAACAAGCAGTAAAAACAACGGCCTAACCAACCCTCAAAGTTCTGAGACCCCACCTCAACCCACCAGCCAGCCATACACACCCACCCTTGAACAGGAACTTATGTCCCCCATACATGTACGAGTTATCCCTTCCCCGTGTGTGCTCACACTGGAGGCCCACCATCACACACTGGAGGCCCACCAACACACACTGGAGGCCCACCAACACACACTGGAGGCCCACCAACACACACTGGAGGCCCACCAGCACATAATGGAGGCCCACCAGCACACACTGGAGGCCCACCAACACACACTGGAGGCCCACCAGCACACACTGGAGGCCCACCAACACACACTGGAGGCCCACCAACACACACTGGAGGCCCACCAGCACACACTGGAGGCCCACCAACACACACTGGAGGCCCACCAACACACACTGGAGGCCCACCAGCACACACTGGAGGCCCACCAGCACACACTGGAGGCCCACCAGCACACACTGGAGGCCCACCAGCACACACTGGAGGCCCACCAACACACACTGGAGGCCCACCAACACACACTGGAGGCCCACCAGCACACACTGGAGGCCCACCAACACACACTGGAGGCCCACCAGCACACACTGGAGGCCCACCAGCACACACACTGGAGGCCCACCAGCACACACTGGAGGCCCACCAGCACACACTGGAGGCCCACCAGCACACACTGGAGGCCCACCAGCACACACTGGAGGCCCACCAGCACACACTGGAGGCCCACCATCACACACTGAGGCCCACCAGCACCACTGGAGGCCCACCAGCACACACTGGAGGCCCACCAGCACACACTGGAGGCCCACCAGCACACACTGGAGGCCCAACCAGCACACACTGAGGCCCACCAGCACACACTGGAGGCCCACCAGCACACACTGGAGGCCACCAGCACACACTGGAGGCCCACCAGCACACACTGGAGGCCCACCAGCACACACTGGAGGCCCACCAGCACACACTGGAGGCCCACCAGCACACACTGGAGGCCCACCAGCCACACACTGGAGGCCCACCAGCACACACTGGAGGCCCACCAGCACACACTGGAGGCCCACCAGCACACACACTGGAGGCCCACCAGCACACACTGGAGGCCCACCAAGCACACACTGGAGGCCACCACACACACTGGAGGCCCACCAACACACACTGGAGGCCCACCAGCACACACTGGAGGCCCACCAGCACACACACTGGAGGCCCACCAGCACACACACTGGAGCCCACCAGCACACACTGGAGGCCCACCAACACACACTGGAGGCCCACCAGCACACACTGGAGGCTGGAGGCCCACCAGCACACACTGGAGGCCCACCAGCACACACTGGAGGCCCACCAGCACACACTGAAGGCCCACCAGCACACACTGGAGGCCCACCAGCACACACACTGGAGGCTCACCATCACACACTGGAGGCCCACCAGCACACACTGGAGGCCCACCAGCACACAGACTGGAGGCCCACCAGCACACACTGGAGGCCCACCAGCACACACACTGGAGGCCCACCAGCACACACTTGAGGCCCACCAGCATACACTGGAGGCTCACCATCATACACTGGAGGCCCACCAGCACACACACTGGAGGCTCACCATCACACACTGGAGGCCCATCAGCACACACACTGGAGGCCCACCAGCACACACACTGGAGGCCCACCAGCACACACACTGGAGACCCACCAGCACACACTGGAGGCCCACCAGCACACACTGGAGGCTCACCATCACACACTGGAGGCCCACCAGCACACACTGGAGGCCCACCAGCACACACTGGAGGCCCACCAGCACACACTGGAGGCCCACCAGCACACACTGGAGGCCCACCAGCACACACTGGAGGCTCACCATCACACACTGGAGGCCCACCAGCACACACACTGGAGGCCCACCAGCACACACTGGAGGCCCACCAGCACACACTGGAGGCCCACCAACACACACTGGAGGCCCACCAGCACACACTGGAGGCCCACCAGCACACACTGGAGGCCCACCAGCACACACTGGAGGCCCACCAGCACACACTGGAGGCCCACCAGCACATACTGGAGGCCCACCAGCACATACTGGAGGCCCACCAGCACACACTGGAGGCCCACCAGCACACACACTGGACGCTCACCATCACACACTGGAGGCCCACCAGCACACACTGGAGGCCCACCAGCACACACACTGGAGGCCCACCAGCACACACTGGAGGCCCACCAGCACACACACTGGAGGCCCACCAGCACACACTGGAGGCCCACTAGCACACACACTGGAGGCTCACA